>NC_091456.1:172540369-172662869 GCF_027789765.1 Dendropsophus ebraccatus
GAACCCCTGAGGAAGACTTCGGCCGCAGGGCCCTGTGAGCTCTATCCAGCTTTATTTTGTGAGAAGATGGCTCCCCCAGGATAGTGTTAAATATAGCTTCAAGAGTGGCAGGCAAGTCCTCATCCTGAGTGGCCTCAGGGAGGCCCCTAATCCTGATGTTATTTCGGCGCCCCCTATTGTCCAAATCCTCCACATGCCTTTGCATCTCATTAAGGCTAGCTGATTGAGAGGCAACTGTAGTGTGTAGCTGCGCAATATAGCCTCTTGTAGCATCATGCTCAGTCTCCAATGCATCCACCCTAGCCCCCACAGCCTGGATGTCTTTGCGTACTGCTGAGATCTCCTCACGACAGGCAGATTTTACTTCAGATAGGAGTGAGTGAAAGTCATTCTTGGAGGGTAGCTGAGCCATTAGTTGTTGAACCACAGCCTGTGAGCAATCCCCTAGGGAGAGAGAGTCTGTGTCAGAGTCCGCTTGGAGCGGCCATATGCCAGAACGTGGAGTGTCTCTGCCTGAGGGTCCAGGGCCCTTGCCAGGAGGGGTGACGGTCCCCGAAGCGTGGGGGAGCGGGGGTTGCGTTTTTAGTCGCGATTTGTCCCCCTTCTGTGCTTTATTATTGCCCGACATGGCGGGGTGAGAGTCCCCACAGTAAGGCAGGACCAAGCTGCGGCGGGATGGGAGGGGTGACCCCTTTATTAGGCCTGTGAGGGTGAGTGACGGCACTGTGCCTCGTTCCTTTGCTGTGGGAGAGAGCACCGCTTCAGGGCTCAGAGAGGGGGAGCAGACAGATGAGCCGGGAGATGTACTCACTGCAGCCGTGCTCCCGGTAGTGAGGAGGGAGCGCGAGTGAAGCTGGCAGGGGTCCCACTGTACCTGCGTCACGAGGCAAGATGGCGCCGGCGGGAGCAGGAAGGAGCTGACTGCCGGCTGGCGCGCGTCTGCCGCAGGCCGGACGGGACCGGAGGAAGTCGTCAGCCAGTTAGTGGTCGTCTCGGGAGGCTGGCTAGCCGATCGGGTGGCAGTCCGGTGTGTTCTCCGCGGCCGCAGCAGGTCCGGTACGGGCAGGCCGGGTGTCGCCGCTCCCGGTCTGAGGAAATACCGCTCGAGGGTGGCGGTCCCCGGTCCGGGGGTGGCTGGGGCTGTTGAGGAGGATCTCCTGGTCCTGGTCCCCATAGAACAGGGGAAAAAACGGGTGTAGGAGCGGTGTGGGCCTTCTTAATGAACTGTGTGGAGCAGGAGCTCAGAGCTACACGTCTGCCTCCATCGGCTGCTGGCTCCGCCCCCCCCTAGTGTTCTTTTAATTCCCCTTTAAAATGTCCACCTAATGTCTCCATTGCTGTTAATAACTCATGATCAGTAAGATCCATTATCTGGAACTTTTTGTACATGCAGATACAGTGTTTCCTGCCATTGGTCAGGTTAGCCAATGAGAATCAGTATACAATATGTGACTTCTTATATGGTAAGGACCTACAGACAAAATACCAAAAAACAAACTCCACATACTCACCTGCCACCATGCCGCTCTGAGTAGCGGCATGGGCAGAATTCTTTATTGTAAAGCAATGTCTGATTGGCAAGTTGCCTTTGGAACTTACCTACTGACATTGGCATGATAGAACGTTATTTTATGTTATTCATAGCAGACGCTAGAACTGCTCCTCAGGGAAGGAAATTGATGATTCATGACCACAATCAAGTGTCATTAGCATTAGAACCAAGTTTCTACCAAACTTTTTTATCTTTGTTATTCAGTAGCGGTGTTCTCGGCTATAACTGAATTCGATGTACTCCCCGTTCCTTTTATAAATATCTTTCAGGCATATTAACAACCCGACTGTGTAAAATGGTTGTCAAAGGTCATCCGAAATTAAAATGTGTAAAATATGGGAACAGTTGTTAGAGTTAAGTAAAGTGTGTGACGGGCATTAATCTATTAGAGTACAAGTCTGTTACTGCAGAATTTTAGTAATGAGGAGATACGTGTAGGACCTACCGCCATCTGGCTCATCAACAGAAATTGGGTCACTAATGAATTGAAGACTGATGTATTGACATCTCCGATCATTAATGTGAACTCTGTGTACAGATGACTGTTGCCTTATGAGGACCCTATTAGGAACGTACAAGCTGTGTACTGAATCACTAAAATCACTGCTCTTGGAAACTCGAGCGCCCCATAGGAACACTTAGAATGACTTTGGCTATCTAACGAGCTTTACAGTGCTGACTTGTTTTCGAAACTAAACTTTTTGACTATTGTGTCTGTGCCCCATTTAAGCTACAAAAAAAAGGTTCCAGCAGTTTCTGAATTAAAAAAAAAAATCTACAACTTTTTGAACCTGGCTTGTGAAGTTGGCTTGATAAAGACTCATACTTTTGGGTTGAAATGTTGCCAGTTTTTACATATGCGGTCGCAATAAAATAGATTTTTTTTTTTATCTGAAAGTTGATAGAACACTTTTCCTATGGTGCGTGGACTGTGTTTCATTCCTTTGTAGTGCCACCATAGGGTAATTGAGGTATTACAAAACTATTAAATTCAAAAGCCTAGAAAATTCATTTAGGTGGGACGGACACTCTTTGTATTGGCTTTTCACTGTAGGTCCTCAATTTCTTTCTTCCTTTTATTAACTCAATATAACACCGCTAGGTCCTGTTACTCACCTCCCATGGCACCGTTTAGGTTCCGTTACCTGCTCTGCTCCTCTGCAGTGTTCCGTGCTGGTCCAGGGACTGCTCGTCCTCATGCCTTCCGCTGCTTCTTTCTCTTTTTGATGCCTCTGGCCAATAGGGAGTGCATGTGGCCAATTGCTCTGTTGGCTCTTTATAGATGGCTACTGCCATCTGCCAGTCTAGAGCCAATAACATCTATTTATACTGGTGTTACCTGCCTGAGCATTATTGGATTCATGCATTCCAAGTGAAGGTGTGTTTCTGCAAAATCTGTTGGCGCTTTACAAATAAATATTATTATTAATGTTAACAGAGAATTCTGACATGTGCCTGTAAGTTCTCAAGGCCCACCAACTGGTCATGTTTAGAGGATATCCCATGCAAAGAACACCTGTGTCAGTACATGATCCACTGACTAATTATGTCACCTGTGAGATACTAAGGAAATCCTCAAAACATAAACTGTTAGTTGGCCTTGAGGACTGGAGTTGGGGAACACTGGTTTAGACCAATACGCCAAGAGTAGTTGACATCAACCTGGGTCGAAAGAAATTGCAAAGAAAATACAATGTAACTGAACTCGCCTGAAGTCTCTCATGAAGTCTACAGCAAACAGCAACAATTTGGGACTTACAGGTAGGAAATGCCTTTACGAGTTCATGCCTAGTGTAAGAGAGAAAGAGTTAACATTATCCATCTCCGACTGATAAGTAAAACTTACAACTCTCCTTGCAGTAATTCTCTTGGCCGTGAAGTCCGATTCTTAAGAGGCTGAAATTCTGCCACCTATGAAGAAAGCGGAAACGCGCTGTTAATACATAATTCATTGTGTTCTTTATAGCCTTGGAAGTGTACCATGAAAGTCTCTTGATAGGGTAATTGGTAACATAAATGAATAGTGAGTTAAATGTATTTTCCTTTAGCTCCGGACGGTACTAATGTTAAATGCCACCACAAATTGAAGATTTCTGTCCCTGAAGCCACAATGCAACTAAATCAATGTAACTCTATCGATTTTTAGGGGACCTCTATATACTGAACTAATACTTATGAAATCATATCAGCTCTGTCGGCTTAAGAGTACAATTTTTGGGCTCAACATGGGCCATGAGCGAATTGGAGGGACAATTTTTTTGAAAGCTGCCCTTTTATACATAGAACCAAACAGATTTCCTATGACAACCGTCCTTCACCACCATATTTTTCTACTACTTACTCTTGCTACTCTTCATTCATATAGCCCATTCCCCCACATGACCCCGTTGATTATCTTTCTCACCTCTTACCCTTCAAAGCCCCATTGTATTCCCAGCTTCTTTATCTCTCCAAAGATTGGAACTGCTGGGACATCATAGTCTGACTTGCCCTAGCTTTTTTATATATTTCAGTATTTTAGAAATTCAAGGGTAGTCCTTTCAGTATTGGAGATATTCAGGGGTGAACCTTTCAATATTTGAGCTATTCAGGGGTGTTCCTTTGAGTATTTGAGTTGTTCCGGGGTGGGCTCTTTAGTATTTGAGCTATTCACGGGTGGTTCTTTCAGTATTTGTTATATTTAGGGGTGGGCCTTTCAGTTTTTGAGATATTGAGGGGTGGTCCTTTCAGTATTTGGGATATTAAGAGGTGGTCCTTTCAGTAATTGAGCTATTTAGGGGTGGGCCTTTGAATATTTGAGACGTTCAGGGATGGTACTTTCAGTATTTTATATATTGAGGGGTGGCCCTTTCAGTATTTAAGATATTTTGAGACTTTTTTAATTTAATTTTCTCTATAATGAGAGTTTTTTTTAATAGAAGTAATTTAAAAATTTGTACCTGGAGTACCCCTTAAATTTTTGAAAACTATTTGGTATTTATTTTTTTTAATTGGTTTTATAAATCAGAATTTCTTAAAAATGTGTTTCTTAAAATTAGGGATAGTCCGAAACTGCCGAGGTTCGGGTTCGTATGAACCCGAACGCTCGGCATCAGATTCCCGCTGTCTGGCTGCTCCGTGCAGCGGGTGGATACAGCGGGAGGACCGCCTGGAAAACTGCGGGTCCTCCCACTGTATCCACCCTCTCCACGGAGCGGCCAGACAGCGGGAATCATTGCTGAGAGTTCGGGTTCGTACAAACCCGAACTGAACTTGGTTCGGACCATCCCTGCTTAAAATGAAGGCTGCTACTAATAACTCTACAAAGCTGCACATCTTCTGCTCTACCTATTATATTCCTTACTTTAACCTGCACAAGATATATATGTGTGTGTGTGTGTGTGTGTGTGTGTGTGTGTGTGTGTGTTTAAAAAAAAAAAAGCCTAGGAGACTTCCGAGTGTCATACATGGTTTTTCATAGCAATTTACTTGGAAAGAATCAGATCTGACAGAAGATTCTAACAAATTGGCCCGGAAATGAATTTCCTGAAATTCCCTCATCTCTATCACCCAGTGATCTAAAAATGTTTTGAGAGGTGCAGAATCCCTAAAAAACATACCTAGACAATACATATTTACCAACACACAAAGTAATTTGTCCATGTAAATCCTGTTTAGCTTTGGGATTTGCATGGTAATGTGAAGTACTCTCTAAGAATGTAAATGGAGGAGGGGGGGGGGGGGTGAGATTTCGACTATCACAGTTTCCACACGTTAAGGCTGTAGAAAGCAAACAAAAGAAAACAAATCATTAACCAAAGCATCAGACTCTTCGAAGCCAAATACATCTAGCAGGATAATTGTAGAGTTTTACCGGAATGTCACTTTTTTTTAGGCTGACTTCACTATCGTGAGCGGCCAAGCGGAACGACTCAATGCTTTTAGAGTAACTAGCTTTAGAGGGAATCCAATTAAAGGCCACTATTTCTGAAATTGTCCTAATGAATCGCCCTCTCCCCGGTCATTCAGAAAAGCCAACTAAATGTTATGCCACTTAATATGCAGGTAGAAAAGCTGCGAGAAAACAGAAGATCTGTAATTATTAAAATATATCCTATATAGACCAAAATTATCAATTATGGATACCCTATACCACAGAAAAATCCTACAAAGAAAAAGGTATCACTCAAAATTATTCATATGAAAAAGATTCCTTTATTGAACATATTGAAAAACATATCATGATAAAAACCACATAAAAACTGTGTATGAACAGAAATGCAGAAGTGGTATGGGTACACCACAGATCCCAACCGGACATTTGGGTTATAAAGGAAGCGCATAAATATCAGGGAGGAGCATGAGACTAAAGATAAAGTGCAAGTGCTCAAGTATACCTCCTATAGTCTCCCTCCCCACAAGTACTATTCCTAAGTCCGACCTGAGTAGGGCAATCAGCTTCCAAAGTAAATAAGAAACAAAGTGCCAGTGCAACTAAGTATATACCTCAATGTCTGATGGTCCGTGGGTCCCTTCCTTTCCCCAACGCACGTTTCGCGTACCAGAGCTTGATCACGCGACCCTGCAAGCAATGCATATCAGGTCTAGTGCCAGTAAACGGAGGTGGCAAAGTGAGCCCAGGAGGTAAGTATAAGTATTCCCCTTCCCAGCAGGCACCAATACAAAGAGATTTGTTAGGTCTCAAAACCCCTATAATCCATCTTTGACAGTCCTGAAATTTTGAGTTCAGCAATTGTAGAATATAAGAAGGTCAAAAAGGTTAAACATTAAAGATGACTCTGTACAACAGATTTTATTATTTTATCTGCTCTGTAAACCAACCTGGATCAACAATAAACATCAGATTATAAGGGAAGTGCGGAAATCTAGTTATTTTCTTCAGTAGTATGATGATGGCATATTGAGGGGAAAGGGGGTTAGTGATGCACTGGCTATGTGAGCAGAAAAGAAAGAAAGGGGTTACACTAAGCACTAAACTACTTCTACTGCTGAGAGGGGAGCTTTGATTTACCTTTTAGGCAAAGCTTTGATCCATGTTGAGCAGGCAGAGGAGTATGCTCCCTCTTTTGTATACATCATCAATTAAGCTCTTCCTCCACTTCCTGCAATCTGTCCTGGTCTTACTAGAGACAGACTCAGCTTAACAACAGGCAGTGGAGGGTAAATTGCAGTGAATGGAGACACTTAGTAAGACTTCAGAGTTGTTTTTCTGGGGTAAGGTGTCACATTTGGTTCAATTTACAGATATGTTACAGATCACACAATTTTGGTGCACATTTTTGGCATAGAAATAAAAGACAGCACTAGTTTAGATTTTTTAATGGTATGAGCCGCCTCCTGTGCATTATTACTCTGGCTAGTTTAAGTTTACATTGTTTAAAGTGAATGTACCATTAATAAAACGGCGTCAGTGGGCGGAAGCTGGTGCTGCTGTCCTTTTTTTCGAAGGACCAGGCACCGGCCCAGGCTGAAGGATGGAGTTGGGTCGGCCCACCTCCAGTGCATCAGCTCGGGCCGGTGCCCGGTAACAGACCGGCACCATGCGTGGGAACCTCTGCTGGTGCCGTTCTATTGATAAGCCACACTTAAAGCGAGTGTACCTGATGGTACATTTGCTTTAGGTATCATTTGGTTTTATTTCTCCTTGTATTTTACTATTTGGTAATTCAGAGCGTTGCAAAATCCAAAACCAGTGCAATTTTGATAAAGAGGTTGCGTGCAAAGTGCAAAAAACAGCTCCACTTTTTAATCTCACGTAATCCCTTGAAAGTTAAATAGAGCTACTTTCTTCCAAAAACAGCGCCACCTCTGTCCTCAGGTTGTGTGTGGTATTGCAACTCTTCTCTGTTTCATTCAATGGAACTGAACTGCAATGCTACACACAGATTGAGGACAGGGCTGGCGCTGATCCTGGACAGCCCCTTTAATGTCACTATTTTACTGCTATTTTACTGCTATTACTTTAGCCTTTCCCAGACACATTATAAGACACCTGTGGTTTCTTCTTGTGTCTTTGTTGCTCTGTTAAGATCCTCCTGATCTGTGCGGAGTTGAAGCAAGCTACAACACATAGCAGCTAATGAACTACGGCTTGTCGCCTCCGCCGCCACAATTCACATAGGTCCACACTCTTCCTCTGTATATAAAACCAAACTTTTACACCTTTTTGTTACTGCTGACCCTAAGTGTAAATTTCTGAGTAAATTCCAGTCCTCCATTAACAAGAGGTTGACAGCCGCAGTATTTGGAAATTACGCATACAGTGATCTATAGTGTAAATTAGTTTAACAAAGTGGAGCGCTGCGTCTTCATTAATAGTAGAGGAAGTAATCAAGGAAGCGCGTTTCAGGCTGTCGTGGCCGCTGCGATAAAAAATGATTGTTCAATACGCGCTTTATTCCAGGAGATCCATAAGGTTGTGGAGTGTGATTACTGCTTTCTAGGAATTAGCTGGGGGGAGATTTCTATACTCCCATTATGGCGGCTGTTTATACAGGAATAAGGGGTTATGTGGATGTAGAGCAGTGGTCAGGGACGCCGCCTCTGTGTATATCTTGTATATAGTACACAGCCCTTATGTACAGTGTCACACAGGCCTAGCTGATGCAGATAATAGGACGTCAAGGATGGAAGCTGAGAGGTAAATGAGATGATGGGGAATGACATGGGAGCTGATGAGTTGATAAAGATGGAGATGGAGAAGAAACAGGGATCAAGGACATAACCTTCTAATATAGAATGGAAAGGAGGAGACGTGGTGAGAGAGGAGGGGGGAATGTGCTATGTATTCTGTATGTTATCTAATATATATATATATATATATATATATATATATATATATACAGTATATATATATATATATATATATATATATATATTCTATCTATCTATCTCCTATCTATCTATCTATCTATCTATCTCCTATTATCTATCTGCTATCTATCTATCTATCTATCTATCTATCTATCTATCTCCTATCTATCTCATATCTGTTTATCTATCCATTTACCTATCTTCCTCATATATATCTTTTATCCATGTACTTTCGGTATCTTATTATCCATACATCCCTAGGTAGTAACAATCTTTATATTATACTCTGATAGAACCTGCTGATATTATTAATATTAATGGCACGGATCCCCCCATCATGGAGTAGGTGGGGGGGGGGGGGCATCCGGGGTCCTCAGGATGGAGAAGACACAATATGGATTCCAGACATCTACCAGGACACTGGGAGCGGAAAATCTATTCTCATTATAACTTTTATTTGTACTAAATAATTCTCTAACAACTTTTCATTGATCATACAGTGAAAGAACAAAGAGCGGATTAGACGGCTTTTGGGATCAGCAAATGGAAGATAGAAAGGTGTCTGCAGGTTAACTCCTGATTTGCTAGAAGACATTGACATTTTTTCTTATTAAATTTAATTCCACCTTCAAAATTTATGCTGCCTGTTAGTTGTTGAGGATAAGAATGCCAATCTGTCCATGGGTTGTGTCTGGTATGGCAGCTCAACTCCATATAAGTGAATAGAGCTAAGCTGCAGTACCAAGCAAAACCTGTGGACATGGGTGGCACTGCATAAACTATATATCGATCAGCTTAATGCAGATCAGATGGCTTTTCCCTCTATATAACTGCATAGCACTATTATTTTTATGATTATCATTCCCTTTATTATACCTTTTAATTATTTTTAGCTCATTTCAAGTCCATTTTCCATCCCTCGCCCGCCTCGCTTCGCGCACATTATAATCACAATCGCTTTGGTGAAAGTCCCAAAAATCAACTCAGTAATTGACGTCTTCATCTTTCGAGGCCGGTAGATCGGTTAAGAGCCAGAGACTCATTTATCTCTCGGGTCATAGACAAAGATAATTTCCTTCTTGGTGATCAATATGCCGAGCAGGTGGGGAAACAATGGAGCCCGAGATGATTACAGGCTTTAATGAAAGCTTCGATTTCCATGTGGAAGCCATGGGGATCTACTGCATTATTATTACCTTGATTGTCAAGAGGTTTGGAGATGGGAATGGCTTGTATAAGGCGGCTTGAAGGGATAAGTTCCCGGTGACTTAAAATAATGGTAATCCCGGTCCCTAAATGCAGACATATTGATGGACTTCAACCCCGACACAACTTGGCCACTTATTGTACCTCATAAGCATTGAGACTATTATGGTCTAAAGTCGTTTATAGCAAAATTAGCATCTTAGCATTAGACTCAATGAAGGAAATTTATCGAACATGGTGTAAAGTGAGACTGGCTCAGTTGCCCCTAGAAACCAATCAGATTCCACCTTTCATTTTCCAAAGAGCCTGTGAGGAATGAAAGCTGGAATCTGATTGGTTGCTAGGGGCAACTGGGCCAGTTTCACTTTACACAATGTTTGATAAATCTCCCCGATTGGGGGAGTCTTGCATAGAATTAGTTTATTCTGATCTCGAACGATTCAAGCTTAACTCATAGTATCATGTTTATGTTGGACTGCCAGCTAAATATCTTCTGACATTACCATATGGACGTGTCTGACACATTGTTGGTTTACGTGCCTCCCAGAATTAGCAAAAGAGAGTGGTCACAAAGCCCAGGAGTGTAGTTAGGGAAAAACTGTGCGGCATGTGCCTCGGGCGGTGAATGCTAAGAGGCGGCAAATGCATTTTTAACAGTATTTAGTTACAGAACTAGGGCAGCAAAGGAATGAAGCGCAAAAAAGTCTAAATGGAGTTTGTTTAAAGGCGAACTCTTGTAGACTTGTAAATTACTTCTATTTAAAAATATTAAGTCTTCCAGTACTTATCAACTGCTTTATGTCCTGCAGGAAGCGGTGTATTCTTTCCAGTCTGACACAGTACTCTCTGCTGCCACCTCTGTCAATGTCAGGAACTGTCCAGAAAAAGAGAGTTTTTTTTATGGGAATTTGAAACTGCTGTGGACAGTTCCTGAAATAGACAGAGGTGGCAGCAGAGAGCACTGTGTCAGACTGAAAAGAGTACACAGCTTCCTGTAGGACATACAGCAGCTGATAAGTACTGGAAGACTTGTGATTATTAAATAGAACTAATTACAAATCTGTATAACTGTCTGACACCAGTTGATTTGAAAGAAAAATAATCACTGGAGTTCTCCTTAAAAGACAAATCTAATACAGTAGTATACCATGATAGCACACACACCCCAAACTTGGTAACAACATATAGTTAAAACATCTCCTGACTATATCATAAAATCATTCTTTCTTTCTCTTGTTGAGCTTAGAAGTAAGGAAGGACACATGTATAGCCCCGGTCTTGTAAGGTAAGGAAGGACACATGTATAGCCCCGGTCTTGTAAGGTAAGGAAGGACACATCTATAGTCCCAGTCTTGTAAGGTAAGGAAGGACACATCTATAGTCTCAGTCCTGTAAGGTAAGGAAGGACACATGTATAGTCTCAGTCTTGTAAGGTAAGGAAATACACGTCTATAGTCTCAGTCCTGTAAGGTAAAGAAATACACATCTATAGTCTCAGTCTTGTAAGGTAAGGAAGGACACATGTATAGTGTCAGTTTTGTAAGGTAAGGAAGGACACATCTATAGACTCAGTCTTGTAAGGTAAGAAAGGACACATCTTTACACTCAGTCTTGTTAGGTAAGGAAGGACACATCTATAGACTCAGTCTTGAAAGGTAAGGAAGGACACATGTATAGTTTCAGTCTTGTAAGGTAAGGAAGGACACATCTATAGACTAAGTCTTGTAAGGTAAGAAAGGACACATCTTTACACTCAGTCTTGTTAGGTAAGGAAGGACACATCTATAGACTCAGTCTTGAAAGGTAAGGAAGGACACATGTATAGTTTCAGTCTTGTAAGGTAAGGAAGGACACATGTATAGTTTCAGTCTTGTAAGGTAAGGAAGGACACATCTGTAGTCTCAGTCTTTTAAGGTAAGGAAGGACACATATATGCTGTAGTCTCAGTCCTGTAAGGTAAGAAAATACACGTCTATAGTCTCAGTCTTGTAAGGTAAGGAAGGACACATGTATAGTCTCAGTATTTTGTAAGTTGAGGAAGGACACATCTATAGACTTAGTCTTGTAAGATACGGAAGGATACATCTATAGACTCCATCTTGAAAGGTAAGAAAGGACACATCTATAGACTTAGTCTTAAAAAGTAAGGAAGGACACATGTATAGTCTCAGTCTTGTAAGGTAAGAAAATACACGTCTATAGTCTCAGTCTTGTAAGGTAAGGAAGGACACATGTAAAGTCTCAGTTTTGTAAGGTGAGGAAGGACACATCTATAGACTCAGTCTTGTAAGGTAAGGAAGGACACATCTATAGACTCAGTCTTGAAAGGTAAGGAAGGACACATGTATAGTTTCAGTCTTGTAAGGTAAGGAAGGACACATATATGCTGTAGTCTCATTCCTGTAAGGTAAGGAAATACACGTCTATAGTCTCAGTCTTGTAAGGTAAGGAAGGACACATCTATAGTCTCAGTCTTGTAAGGTAAGGTAAGGAAGGACACATCTATAGACTCAGTCTTGTAAGGTAAGGAAGGACACATGTATAGTCTTAGTCTTGTAAGGTAAGGAAGGACACATCTATAGACTCAGTCTTGTAAGGTAAGGAAGGACACATCTATAGACTCAGTCTTGTAAGGTAAGGAAGGACACATTTATAGTCTCAGTCTTGTAAGGTAAGGAAGGACACATCTATAGACTCAGTCTTGAAAGGTAAGGAAGGACACATGTATAGTTTCAGTCTTGTAAGGTAAGGAAGGACACATATATGCTGTAGTCTCATTCCTGTAAGGTAAGGAAATACACGTCTATAGTCTCAGTCTTGTAAGGTAAGGAAGGACACATCTATAGTCTCAGTCTTGTAAGGTAAGGTAAGGAAGGACACATCTATAGACTCAGTCTTGTAAGGTAAGGAAGGACACATGTATAGTCTTAGTCTTGTAAGGTAAGGAAGGACACATCTATAGACTCAGTCTTGTAAGGTAAGGAAGGACACATGTATAGACTCAGTCTTGTAAGGTAAGGAAGGACACATCTATAGACTCAGTCTTGTTAGGTAAGGAAGGACACATTTATAGTCTCAGTCTTGTAAGGTAAGGAAGGACACATTTATAGTCTCAGTCTTGTAAGGTAAGGAAGGACACATGTATACTGTAGTCTCAGTTCTTTAAGGTAAGGAAGGACACATATATACTGTACTCTCAGTCCTGTAAGGTAAGGAAGGACACATCTATAGTTTCAGTCTTTAAAAACAAATAAGTCATTATCTCCAAACACAGAGCAGATTGTGTTGGTTGATCATCTCCCTGTTGCTTCCCAGAGGGTGTCAGCATACCGTGCAAAGTTTCGGCAGAAGAGTCAGAAACCTAGTCCTTGTTATCTATGACCTCCACCGGTGAGGCAGTGACATTTTATGGATTAAATAATTATAAGCCGCATGAATTAATTATATGTGAATTTATGAAGGTCATTCCTAGTCACAGCTGCTGATTAGAACAGCTTTACTGGAACTAGTAAAAAGAGTCCCCTGGGATGAGTTAAATAGTCCTCAGTCTTCTCATCAGTGTAAATGCTTACAGACCCGGATACGGTTACACACAGCGGATGACATTACATCAGATTACATCAGATCTGTGCTTGTTTGTGTTGTGGTGTTGTGTTGTCGTAAAATAAAAGATTTGCAAAATTAAAGGAAACAATTCAAATATTTGAAATGGGGTGGGGGGCACTAAAGAACACAATCTATTAGAAAGGTGCAGAACCATCAATAAACTTTATTTGTATAAATTAAAGCGTCTCTATCGTTATAACTTTTAAAATCTAAATCAACAGGGGATGTTATATAAAGCAAGTTTGCAAGTTACCTTATTTTTTTTATTTAATTTTTTTGTTATGATTTATAAAAAAGTTATACTTACTTTTATCCAGGTCTAGTCTGATGAAGGCAGCTTTTTGTCTTGTGCTGGTTAAAAGAAGAGACTAAAAGCAGGAAGTCCCATCCAGTACAGAGTGTCCTATCCCAATGGGTCCATCAATCACATGACCACCTTCTCTGTGAGTGTGCAACTTCCTGCATTTGGTCTCTTTTCTCAACCAGCACAAGACTAAAAATGTGCCTTCAGGAGACAGGACCTGGATACAAGTAAGTATAACTTTGCTTTAAAACATGAAAACTACAAAAAATAATTAATTTAAATTCCAAACATGCTTTATATCACATGCCCTGCTTAAAGGAGAAGTCCGGCGAATATTTTTATCAAAGTATTGTATTGCCTTCCAAAAGTTATACAAATCACCAATATACACTTATTACGGGAAATGCTTATAAAGTGCTTTTTTCCCTGCACTTACAACTGCATCAAAGGCTTCACTTCCTGGATAAAATGGTGATGTCACTTCCTGGATAAAATGGTGATGTCACTTCCTGGATAAAATGGTGATGTCACTTCCTGGATAAAATGGTGATGTCACTTCCTGGATAAAACGGTGATGTCACTTCCTGGATAAAATGGTGATGTCACTTCCTGGATAAAATGGTGATGTCACGACCCAACTCCTAGAGCTGTGTGGGGTGTGGCTGCTGGAGAGGATGATGGCAGGGGGATGCTCAGTGTCCCTCCAGAGCCCTGTGTCCCTCAGTGTCCCCCTGCCATCATCCTCTCTAGCAGCCACAGCCTGCACAGCTCTGGGAGTCGGGTCGTGACATCACCATGTTATACAGGAAGTGAAGCCTTGATGCAGTAGTAAGTGCAGGGATAAAGCACTTTATAAGCATTTCCTGTTATAAGTGTATATTGGTGATTTGTATAACTTTTGGGGGGCAATACAATACTTTAATTAAAAATTTAATTAAGTTATAAAGACAGTGACAGTAAATGCCTTTAAGCCATGCTCACTTATATAGAAAGCTTGTAAGAAGTGTTAAGCGGACTTGCCAAACTTTCCTGGTTCTGCAATTTTCCTCTGGACCTGAAAGCTCCGCATTTAATGCCCGGCAGCTGCAAAAGTTGAATGTAGCCCTAGGAAACATGGATAAAACCATAGGCCATATCTATGTTTTCCTGGCAAAAAAAAAAAAAAAAAAAAAAGCTCCTATTTATTGGGTTGAGGGAATAGAAATTTCTTTTAAGGGACCTTTCTAACAAAAATTGCCCAATTGGGAATAACCTTTAAAATCTGCTCAACCTAGGAGGAAATATATAAATGATATATTCACCTTCCTCCCTCTCTACTGGATACAGTATACAGTATATATAAGTATATAGAATAGCGTACCTTTAGTGTTGTGTGGGCCTACATTGTACAACTTTGGGCCTGTAATTGTGCTGATATGTGCCTATTTACATGCCTTGCTATATATAGTATATTACACATTGCCCAGTGAGACGCCATAGGGCAGATGGGCTTCCATGTATTGCAGTATTAATCAAATTTCAGAGTGCTGTTTCCCTTTAAGGTGAAATTTCTTCTAAAACGGTAAAAACTAGCGATGAATCATGTAAAAAGTGAAAAATGTAATCTAGTAACGGGAGGTAGATGGAGTGCGGTAGTAAAGAGGATTAACGCAGTGCGGCGCCGGGCGCAACCGCAGGTGACTGGGATGCTGCGTGTGTCTTGTCATTGTTAGCCATGAAATATGCCGACTTTCAGGGATGTCTACCATAATTAATGGAATTTTTGGCTTCAGTCCATTTTTGAAATTGGTTACTTTAGTCGGCTCCCGGAGCTTCCAGACAAAAATCTTAAAATGCGCTCTTCACCTTACAATCAGCGTACTGATGAAAATACTCAGGGGGCTTAACAGTAAATGCAGGTTCATTAGATTTTATGGTGGGTACTGCTGTGAACGCCACGGGCTGATTAAAACAGTTTTGTAGACGGTGCGAGGGCTTTATTGGAAATTAACACGTCCTTTCCTCACTTGTTTTTCATTTCGCTCTTTTTCATTGACTTATAAACGCTGTCTGTTTTTACTTTTATTGTTTCTTACCCTTACACAAAACTCAGTCATCTCAGCTCCTGCCCAATGGAGCTTACAATTTATTTCCCTTTAAGTCAGACAAACAGGGTAGGACCAGTTTCTATGGGAGCCCTTTGTATTTATGGTACAGAAAAAGTTGTAAGATGAAGCAGAGCTGAGTTTTACCATAATGTTATCTGTGATTTTACATTAATCTGCATCATTATGGGCACCGACCTACCCCATTAAACAATTCTAAGTCTTGGCAACTAGTTATTTTTCTGTCCTGCAATTTGCTGTCTACTGTTTGTTGTTAGGAGAAATCTGTCTCTAGTAACAGCCTAAGCAAGACCGAGCAGTGAAAGGCTTTGTGCTGAAAAGAGGACTCAAGAACAGTTTGGCCTGTTTTCTTTGCTCACTCATAGAAAAAGCCTGTGAGCCCATACCACTTAAGAAAGCCTGTGGGTCCTGGTCCCCCTTCATTCATAGAAAAAGACTGTGAGTCCTGCTTTCCCCGCCAACTCATAGAGAAAGCCTTTGAGTCTTGCTTCCCCTTCCCACTCATAGAAAAATCCTGTGAGTCCTGTCAGTCATAAAGAGAGCCTGTGGGTCCTGCTTCCCCACCCAATCATAGAGGAAGCCTGTGAGTCCTTCTTCCCAAACACTCATAGAGAAAGCCTGTGAGTCCTGCTTCCCCCACCACTCATAGAGAAAGCCTGTGAGTCCTGCTTTCCCACCATTTGTAGAGAAAGCCTGTGAGTCCTGCTTCCCCCACCACTCATAGAGAAAGCCTGTGAGTCCTGCTTCCCCCACCACTCATAGAGAAAGCCTGTGAGTCCTGCTTCCTCCACCACTCATAGAGAAAGCCTGTGAGTCCTGCTTCCCTCCCGTCACTCAAATAGAGCCTGTGAGTTTTCCTTCTTCCACCACTCATAGAGAAAGCTTGTGAGTACTGCTTCCCCCACCACTCATAGAGAAAGCCTGTGAGTCCTGCTTCTCCCACCACTCATAGAGAAAGCCTGTGAGTCCTGCTTCCCCCACCACTCATAGAGAAAGCCTGTGAGTCCTGCTTCCACCACCACTCATAGAGAAAGCCTGTGAGTCCTGCTTCCCCCACCACTCATAGAGAAAGCCTGTGAGTCCTGCTTCCCTCCCGTCACTCAAATAGAGCCTGTGAGTTTTCCTTCTTCCACCCACTCATACAGAAAGCCTGTGAGTCTTACTTACGCCACCTGCTCATAGAGAAAGTCTGTAGTTTCCTTCCTACACATATTTATATTAAGAAGAAAAGCCGTCAATCACTCTATGTGGGCATGTAAGGCAAGACTCACAGGCTTCCTCTATAAGTCGGTGGGGAAAATGAGGATTCACAGTGAAAGCATTGATGGAAATAATAGAAAACTATATATTCCTGAGCTCGGCGTCCCACATCACGTCCCACGTCCTATTCTGCCCTCAGGTGAGAGACCTGTCACTTTAATTACATACAATCGCTAACAGCCACTGACTGCCTAGTAGAGAGCACAATGGTGAACAAATGATTCCTTCCCTTGTGTGTAGCAGGCGCACCTGGGTCCTGGAGATTGGAGAGCCCATAGGCCCCACTGACCCTTAAGAAGACAATAAGGAGCTCCAAGTTATGTCTCTGCCCAGGACACATGGGTTTAGTAGACTAGGGGTAAAAAAAATAATAATAATTTAACTTAGTACATTACCAAAAGGAGAACAAACAGATGACAAGAAATTAAATAGAAAAAGTGAAAATCCCAAACCATACATCTTCCCTTTCCCTGCAGTGCAATTTACCAATTTGATCCTGAAAGCACAAAGCCCCCATTACCGCCTCTCGGTGCGGCGCAGACAACTTCGGAGATGAGCCGGGATCCACGTCTGCAGAATTACAAAGCATTAATCACTTAAAGGAAATAGGATGAGAGCCGGGTGCATGTGCTGCGTGTCAGCTCCTTCACACCAATTATGTTTGCTTGTTTGTTTACCAAGGTTCTTTCCAAATGCCCTGCAAAAAAAATTCTTCTTAGGGAATAAGGAAAATTAATTTTTTTTGCATTACAACGTGCCTGGGGGGGTCAAACAAACAATGTCGGTGTAGGAGGTGAACAGGCTGCGGGCTTCAAATTAAATATCTGCTAAAGTCTAAAGTGGAGAGGAGATACTGCTGAAGTAAAAGCGATGTGTGTTCCCCTACAGTAAAGGGAAATATCAAGCAGCCAAAATGGAATTTTAGCAGTATTACAATGAAGATAGGGTTCTATATCGAAATATCACTCACCCCCAACCCTTCCAAGACCTGGTTCTCCTAGTTGCCTCCCCAGTCCTGGAACCAGGGTGTCCAAGGTGGTTTCAACTTCTTGCATTGTCCTCTTCCGAGAGCACCCAATGACAGATAGGGGTAAGGGAGGCATACCATGTGGTTTCTCTGGGCCTGTTGGAGAAAAAGGCCAAACCATGATTGGTCCGATGACCCTGCTGGGTCACAGAACGGCCGGTGTTATACATAGTGTGAACCTGGCCATGGCTGTATTCATGTTTTTACAGGACTCCCTAGGGCAGCATCCAATTTCTTCAGCCACCATATTCAAATGCTGAACAATCGCACTCATTTTTGCTTTTGCGTTAGGGTGGTGACCTTTGCTTTAGGGTGGTGAGAACCTGACTTCCTCCTTGATTAGAACTCTACTGTTACCAAACAAAAGAGACACTTAAAAAGGGACAGAAGGACAAACAAACACCAAACCCTTATATCCTAGATGGCAAAATCCAGCACCACAATGGGGGTCTATATTATTCTTTGGTATAAGCCCCTTTTTGCATTGGGCACTGACAATTTTCATAAAAAAACAAGGACCTAAATTGTTGGCAAACAGACGGTAGAGAATTCACCCAATGGCTAAGGGAAAGGGCATTGAGGGAAAACCACTTCTTTTGAGTGGAAAACCCCACCACCACCATAATAGGTGACCAATTTGTTCTTTACTGTTGTTGCCTCACTATTCTATAGATGCTACTGGGGTTTCCTGCCTACTAGAAGTTAAACAATTGTTTCACTTTCCTCCCTTGATGCCCAAAAAGACTAGGCTAAAGATGGTTATAACCATTCTTATCAATTGTCCCATAACAGGCACAATGTGCTCATTTTGTACATACACATCATATGTCCTATTTACAAGATTACAAACTGATTTGCAGAGTTTTGACTATTGGGATCCCCATGATCAGAGGGCAATTATCCCCTGAAAGATTATAGCTGCACTGTGAATGCTCAACCACCATTTCAACTTGGTTATCTCCATTCACGTAGGGGACAATTGATCTTTGGTCTTGTAATCTGTAGAGATCCTGGTAACTAGACATCCATCGATCAAGTAGTTATCCTATCTTGTATGTGTAAATGTTGGGATAACCCCTTTAACCTGGATAAGGTCACTTGCTGCCCCATCTCCATATGTAAATACTGTATGTTGGCTTAGGAATAGTGTTAAGTGAATCTGTCAAACTGTTTGGGTTAGTCAACGTTCTCCGAAACCAAAGGCTGCAGTAGTTGGATGCCGTCCTAGGCAGTCCTAGAAAAAATGGATATGGCCATAGGCTGTATCCTCGTTTTCCTGGCGGCCCTAGGACTGCATCCAAGATTTGCAGCTGCAGGGAATCAAAAAACAAGCGTTTGGTTTCGGAAAACGTTGACAAACCCAAAAGTTTGACAGATCTGCTGAATACTACTTAGGAACAATGGCTTACTGATACCCCCACCTGGGCAGCCAGTTGTCCTGCCAGCCTCCTCCAAGTAAAGTTAGAATCTACCCCATGATAAAGGGTGGATTTTCATATAGGAATTTGTATTTGCTCAGATAGTTGCAGAGATTTTGTTACAAATATTCAGGATTTTATTTCTCCTTGTAAATTGGGTGTTGTGAAGAAGAGGGAAGTGTTTAATCAGTGTGAGCGATGCAGAGACTGGAGCGGGCTTTACATCAAGTGCTCTTCAACAGAGAAATAAGATCATTTCTACACGCTCGCCTCCGACAAATCCCTTACATCTGTCGCAGCTGTTCCTTGGTCCATCATTACCATCTTCTTATGCAAACCTCGCACTGTTACTGATTGAACACTTCAGTTCTGGTCACTTGTACCAATGCATGTAACCAGTGATTTCATAACATATAAACTTATCCCACAAAGTTCAGAAAGTCTGATCATCTGGAACAAGTCATGATTAGAATGGTGATGAGAGAATTGGCCATCATTAAGGAGCGGTTATAGGTCCATTTCAGGTGGCCATAATGTGCTTTCAATGTGAGACACCTCCAATGGTTCTGCAGAGTAGAATATAAGTCACCATAGGAATCTAAGTTTGATTCTGTACAACTGTGGAAGGTCAGGTCAGGTAACCCGGCCAAGATCTCAATAGGGCAATGGTCACAGTGTGGAGCTAAACCCATGTCAGAAGCTTAGCCTGAAGTTCTTTAGATGTTATTCATGGTTCTTTTGCCACATTTGTAACCAGTTTTCTCATCAATTTTCCTCTTTCCACCCTATCCTGAAAAGCTCCATGAGTGGCAAACCTCTTGATAACATTTCAACCCATCCAAGCTGAGATGCTAAGGTCCTTGGAAACTGTCTTGATCCCTTTAAATCTTATGGGGTAATCTATCAAACCTGTGTTGAGTGCACCTAAGGCAAAAAGTCACAAAGCTAAGCTGCTGCACAAAATCTATCAACTTTTTGCTGGGTCTGCACCCTGTTTACCAGGTGGGGGTGGGGTCGGGCTCCAAGCTAGCATATGTAAGGGAGCACGGGCAGGCTGTATTGACATTACAAACAAGGAACAAGGAATAAAGCTGGCATAGGGATCTGTCAAAAGTTTTGATCAGTCATGGTCTCAATGCTGTGACTTCCTCACTATCAATTCTCTATGGTCTATGGTAGCCCCAAGCTTGAATGGAGTTTGCTGTGACCCAGGGACTAAGCTTCTCCTGGCTCATTTTTCTGATTAGTGGAGGTCTCCGAAGTGAGTCCCCCAACTGATCAAAAGTTCTGACATATCTTAAACATTTCCAATTTTTTTTTTTCTTACAGTATCCTTTTATAGGCTGTTGAAAGTCAGTTCTAATCTATACACAGGTTAGTCTGATCTTGTCTTTAGTTTCATACCACTCATCGAGTCTAAATTTTAGACCTCTTTTAAATGTGCACCAACAAGTAACAGCTCGGAGATTGTCATCTGGGCCAACTCAAGCTTACTAGAGATGAGCGAACCTCGAGTACATTCAGGTTCATCCAAACTTGAATGTTTGGCACTTGAGTACTGGTGGCTGAAGAAGTTGGATGCTGCCCTAAGGCTGCCTGGAAAACATGGATACAGCCATAAGCCATAGGCTGTCTCCATGTTTTCCAGGACCTCCTAAGACGGCATGCAACTTCTTCAGCCACCGGTAATCAAAAACTGAGAGCTAGGGTTGAACGACTATGCTCGAGATTCACTCATCTCTAGCTTACATTTCCAACTGTTACCTAAGCTGGGACTGACTTGCGATACGAGACACAACCACAAGAGCGGCACTGTGCAGGTGCCCTAGCCCCAAATCATAAAACTCCAGTCCAGCTTGCAGTTGTCAACTTGAATTTGCATTCACCGAGAAGAAATGTTTTGTACCTTCTCCAAGTCTTCTCTATCCGCACTTGGTCGTGTAAATGCAATTTATGCATAAGATAGAAAATCAAAATGCACACCTGCACCGAATTATGAGCGAGCCTGGCATCATACCGAGCTAAACTTGGCACCTTGCGTGGTGATTAGTGCCAAGCTACAGTTTCCTTTATGTGTCTTATCAGATGATATTTCAATGCAGCCGCTGATTTGTTGCTACCGAGCTCAACATAAAGCGGCACCAAGTGTACTCCATCCATGTGATATAAACTATAAAGACAAAGGAATAGAGTTCTCATACGAAACAGAACAAATGTAAATTTTTGTGACAATGACTAATACGTAGCGACAGGCTGAAGATCATTTAACTCCTTCTATGCTCAGATAAGTACTGATTGTGGCCCAGAGGGTAAAGCCCCTATTCCACAGGTCCCTATTCAACGCGGCTGCAGCGAGCGGGTGAGTGCGGGAGGGGGCGGCGGGGAGCTGCGGGGGGGCTGCCCGGGGGATCGCTGATCGTCCGGGCAGCCCATAGGATATAGCAGCGTCTGCTGCCGACGCTCCTATTCAACGGAGCGACGGCAGCAGATCGCTGCTATATCAGTCGCTTGTTTTTCAACATGTTGAAAAACAAGCGACTGCAACGATCAGCCGACATGAACGATGTCGGCTGATCGTTGCACTCTATTCCACCGGACGACTATCGTCCATAGCGGCCGATATCGGCCGAATACGAACGATAATCGTTCCGTGGAATAGGGCCTTTAAAATGACGAGGGAAATTTGGTTGCATCACAGGGAATCCCTTACCATATATGGGCATGGAGCCCCGATTCCATGAATGGCCCCCAAAGCTGTCTGAATCAGGAGCGTAATTGCTTAGGATGGAAAGATAGCAGTGACATTGGGGGCCTTGTGCTTGTGGGGGCCTAAAAAAGATGTCACAACTGGGCCCTAGTCCTTGAAGGGGCCCAGAAACACCTCTGCTAATAAAAAGGAACCTGTAACAATAAATAAAAATGGACAATTCCTTTAACCCAGAATAAACACAATATTGTTAGAGTGGATAGCATTTTCATGTTGACAGATTCCCTTTAAGAAGATACTAGGAATGCAAATAGTACATGGTAGATATAGATTTTGCATTAGGACCCAGGAGCTTGCACTTCTGAATGACACATAAATGCATCATTGCTGCTTAAGTCTTGTTTCATTTCCTTTTCCACAGGGAATCCTGGAGGGTGCAGGGATGTAACATCTGTATTTGCTATGCATGTAATCTGTGATATGAGATTATACCACGCCGCGTTATGGGATTATTGTATAAGTACAATTCTAGAGCAGCACAATGCCATTTAATAGACTGTGGTTTGACGCATTAGAGACCCAGAGGGGGAGGGGACCAGATAATCGGATGCTGAATACAAGGTCTTTTAGACTAAAGAAACATGGTGTATATGGAGGAAGGAGCTTTGTGACCTTATACAACGAAAGACAGTAGACCGCTCTAAATATCATGAGCCTGAATACTGCCTCCATTACACTGCCTGCCACAGTGCCCCCTAACAGCAGGGACATGGGTAAAGGGACTGTCATGGTTTTGGGTGCCAGGGAAGGGGAGCAAGCTGCCATTTCCAGATTATTTTTGATAGCTGTAGGGTTTTGATAGCTATAGGCGTATGAGACCGGCCGTTCTATGATCAGGCCAGGTCACAGAATGGCAGTTGTCAGAGAAGGTCATCCTGGCCTGTACTGCAGTACCGGCCATATAATCTTCGTTTCTGTTGAATTCACCACCGCACACAATGGAGCGTGCGGCCGAAGCTGCACTCTCCATTGTGTGAACTGACATGTTCTGTGTGGCCGCTATTCAATGAATAGCGGCCGCACAAAACTGATGTCAGTTTTTCATGCGGCCAGTTGGAATCCTGGCCGGAGCCATGTGTATATGCTCCGGACGGGATTATATTCATTCACATACAACGTACCGTCTGCATAAATCACTGCAAAAGATATGTTGTGTGAACATGGCCTAAGGCAGATCACAGAACGGCCGGTGTTACTGATGATCATCCCGGCTGGTACTGATGACACTACTAATGAATTCGGATGCTGTCGCACCCGTGTGCGCCTGCATCCCAATTCACCGCTGCACACATTGGACGCACGCTCCATTATGTGCACTGTTATTATGCCCCCCGTTCCGCCCCAACAACACCCCGCCCCCCTGGCGTACTGAGCAGAAAGTGCCCATTTGCGAATATTTTATTCGCAAAACGGCCATTTGCAAATAAAATTATTCGCAAATGGGCACTTTCTGTCGAAAAATACGATTTTGCTTGATACATGTCCCCCTATGTGTATACACTCTGGACAGGAGTGTAAGTTTAGTATTAATCACGGCCATTGTTGAAAATTGGCAACAGCGTCCGTGATTAATACTGAACTTACATTGTGTGAACATGGCCTAAGGCTGTGAACTGAATCTTTACGTCTTACAGCGCCAGCCACAGTGTCCTGCAAGGCTAAATACCAAAATGCACCCTAACAATGTTAACCACAGCGCCCACATTATATTACCAGCCACAGTATCCCATAAGCTCTTCCTGTTTAAGTGTTCCCTAGTATTTCCTGTACTGGCAGCCACAATAACCTCTTATAGTGCCAGGTAGTGTCCCGCAACACTACCAACCAGAGTCCCCATTAACATCGCCAGTCACAGTATCTAATAGAGTTGTAGTAATCACAATCCTCTCTAACACTGCCACAAATGATGTCCCCTAATGCTGTCACCCCCAGTATGTCCTATACTGATAGCCACAATGACCCAAAATGCAGAAAATCACAGCCATTTGTAGTGCGTTCATCAGTGTCCCTTTAATATAGCCAGCCTAAGTGACTCCTGGTTAACGCACTTTGCCTAAATACAAGTGCAATTTATAAGAATATCACCCAACATTCAGTTTTTTAGGATTGTTGATTTAAAGGAGAAGTTGCTCATGCAAAGTGAGTATTTCTGTAAGGGAGCTCCTCAGGGGTGGGGCCTAAAATTGTCCAGCCAATGAGAATTCAAGTTCTGTTATGTATAAAATGGAACAAAGAAAATCCCAATCAACCAGTATAACCAGTAGGAACAAAGCTGAATTTTTCCCCGTATGATAATTACTCTTTTATTGGCAGCCAGTAAAATCCTGCTCTTCCTCTCTCATGACTCCTAATAAGTCTGTTTCTCTCCCGCTGTCACATCTCCGCTACTCAAGGTAATTTTAAAGCTTGATGATTTATAATTTAAATTGTCCGTTCCCAACTTTTCTGCTCGGAGTCTCATCTTAAAAATTTCATGATCAATTTCGCCTTTCATCTTTCTGGATTATATGAAAGAGCCAATTATATTTTCTTAATAAAAATCTTGGGCTTGATTAATTGACTATGTAAAGAGATCTGAGATGTGAGGATGGAGCGATCTTCATAACTACACAATGATTGATATCGCTGCTGACGGCGAAGCTTTTGTCACACCTTGTGTATTTTTTTTTCGTATGGGTCTATTTATCTGCATTTTATTGGAGCCCTAACTGGTATTTAAAGGGGCAGTAAACCTTTAATGGAGTAATGAAAGAACATAAAAATAACAAATCGCTGGAGGATCCATTTAAAAAGGAAAAACCTTCTAGAGGAACAAGAGTGTAAGCTCAGTCCTTTAAAACATAGCTGTAGTTTCAGGTACATTTTTAGAATTAGCTGAAGTACTGCTATCTGTATGCTCCTACTCTAATTTTTAGTTGTTCTCGGGTTAGTGGGTGACTAGCTGCCATTAGGTCTCCCATATACTTTACAATCAGTGGCGTATCTACCATAGAGGCAGGGAAGGCGGTAGTGGGTAGGGGAGGGCGGGCCCCATACAGTTTTTTGCTATGGGGCCCCATGAATCCTAGCTATGCCCCTGTTCACAATCATACACATAAGAGGATATTCTGCTTCCCTATATCTCTAAAGCACACACTCAGAAGCAGTAGCAGCAGCATAGAGGACACAAGAGCAGTCCTGAACAGTCTTGGCTGTGAATTCAACACTGGGATGAATTATAATAAACTCCTGCAGTCTCTCTGTGTGCTTCTGTCTAGCCACTCCCACCTTATCTCCTTTTTTCCTATCTATAGAATCCCATGAGCAGCATGTAACTCAATCCCTCAGTGATCTGATTTAGAAAATGTTTCAACATGTAGAAAACTTGGTTTTCTATGCTTGATCCATTTTCAAATGCCCTGGGTGGAAAGTATAGACAATCAATGCTCCTTCCGTGCCGATATTTGCTCTTTTCTCAGTTCAAAAAGAGACCAAACACAGGAATTCCCAGTCTTTTGCACGCTCATAGATAGGGCTTGCTTTTGACAGCCATTCCTGAGCGCAGAGGGAGTGGGACAAGTCTTTACTGCGTATGTGTACAGCTGCTGCGTGACAAAATTCAGTAGCAGAGAATCCTGGAGGTGCTCGCATTGTATGGTCAGCTCTCCTGTCACACAGCACCAAAACGTCTGTAACCCCACAGTGACATTATACTGACTGAATTGTTACATAACAAAGAGCATTGTCTCCTGGTAAGCTGCAGAGCTGATAATAGATTTAGGAAAACAGAGGAAAGACCAAGGGAGCATGGGCCACAGTATGACAGGAAGGGAGACACCTAGTGGCCATATGTATAATGTTGATTCAAACAGAGAAAAAAATGAAACTAGTATATTGTAAAACTGCTGGCGATCGCAACCCCGTCATCACATGAAAGGTACACTTCATGCCTCATTGCTCACTGTTCAGCACCTTCCGCAGCATACAACCTGCTCTTGTTTGTAATTTCCATGAACTAGGGACTAGATGTTATGTACAGGTGCAGGGACATCTGTCAATGGCAGAAATCCCTGTTCCTGTAGCCTGAAAGGTCCAGAAGCAAATTTCCTAGTACATTCGTAGGACTGGGATCTCCTTTAGGGTGTGTTCACACGTACAGGATCTGCAGCAGATTTGATGGCGCAGATTCGAATCCGCAGCTTTTGCTTTGAATCTGCAGCTTCAAATCTGTGCCATCAAATCTGCTGCAGATCTGTTGCAGGTCCTGTGCGTTCACACGTACAGGATTTGCAGCAGATTTGATGGCGCAGATTTAAAGTTGCAGGTTAACTCTGGGCCATCAAATCTGCTGTGGATCTGCTGCATATCTGCCGCGGATTCAAATCTGCACCATCAAATCTGCTTCACACGTACCGTATCGCACCAGATTTTCATTTGACAGTGCGTATTTAATGCTGTGTCAATTCATTTGGTCAAATCTGCTGCGGATTCACAGCAGAAAATCTGGTGCGATACGGTACGTGTGAAACTGCCCTAAAAGTGTATGGTGCAGTAGCTTCAGTTTATCCATAGAGACCCTGTTGCAGCACACAGCTCTGCAGACCTAACACTTCTTACAAAGCCTTTATATACATCACAGTACATTTATTAGCAGATTGTTCAACTAAAAGGATATACACCCAAACGCCGGTAATACTAATACATCAATCCATTAAAAATGATAAAAATTTATGAAGCAAAAGGCTTCATAAAGCGTAATATATCCTCTCCGCAAATAGCTGACTTTATGCAGGAATCTGCCACGGCGCGCAGGAATTTTCCCTGCCGAAGCATTTCCTTTCCGTCAGACCTGCGCCTATTATCCGCATAGACATTTGGGAAAGAGGAGCGGTAATTGATGAGAAGTTGAGGTTTAATGAAGTGACATTAACCAGGCATCATTAGGCACTTAGCTTTTCTATTACTGGATGTCAGGCAGACTGTTGATAAATATATTACGTTCTTCTGAAAATTGGGAGAGACAGAGACAAAGTTTACAAAGTGCAGACGTGATTCTATCCATCCCTGGGGTTGATTTATGACACGTTGGGAAAAGCAGATGTTCCCCGCCATAAGTTAGTCTAGGGCTACATAGAGACTTACATCATGGCTGCAAGGTCCCCTAGTAACGCAATGTGGAGGATAGCTTAGACTTCATAATTTTGTCACTTTTCATAGAGAAGGCCGCGTATTCCGGTAAAATAATTACTTCACTGGACATGTCGTCAAAAAAAACACAGGGATGTCCGCCTTCAACCCCCACTGCTAGTCTTACCAGGGTCCCTTTGAATACCTGGAATTTTAGCAGGGAGACTACTGGACAGACTACCTTAAAGGACTAATCCTGTTAGTACTGTGCTCTGCTGTAGAGGCTTTAAAGGGGAAGTATCAGTAGGTTAGATGAATCTGGAAATTTCCTGACATGGACAGAGGTGGCAGCAGAAAGCACTGAGTGAGACTGGAAAGAATACACCACTTCCTGCAGGACATACAGCAGCTAATAAGTACCGGAAGACTTGAGATTTTTAAATAGAATTAAATTACAAATCTATATAACTTTCTGAAACCAGTTAATCTGAAAGAAAAATATTTTCACTAGATAACCCCTTTAATTTTAGAGCTATATGATGCCTAAATAATGCCACCATACAATGCACAGAATAATGCCACCACAATGCCTAAATAACAAAGCAATACAGTGCCCATATAATACATTGCTTTGATAATACCTGTATACGCTGGACACTGCCATACTGTCCAAAAAAAACACAGCTAACAGCAGATGAAAATAAATAAAAATGCCATATAATGACCCGAATGTCACTGCTCAGCCCCCAGGCCACCTCCAGTATGGTATAAGCACACTTCTGTATTACCTCTACTCGGTAACCCATGGGTTCTTATAAGTTAAGATGCTTTTGACATTCAGTGTGTGAGGTTGTGCCGGCTATCAAAGTTTCCTTGAACTTCCCAGTTTTACTTACTTGGTGTCACTGACAGTTCATGAAACTCACAGGTAATATACAATGTGGCGGAGCGCAGAGGGCAAAGTCAGGGACATCAATCAGCCGGCCTGACTCAGCTTAAAAGGATGGAAAGTGGAAAGAGAGAAGGAAAGAGGAGAAGATTTTCTGCCTAGGAATTCACATATAGATGGCAGAAATGACTCCGCTATATAGGAAAATTATTATTTTATTCATTTTTTTTATAGTTAAGCTCTGATTGAATTTACATAAGAATTTGCCCGCATCCTCCACCATTTTATCTATAGTCTCTGTATAGACCCATAGAGATTTATCAAACATGGTGTAAAGTGAAACTGGCTCAGTTGCCCCTAGCAACCACTCAGATTCCACTTTTAATTCCTCACAGACTCACATTGAAAATGAAAGGTGGAATCTGATTGGTTGCTAGGGGCAACTGAGCCAGTTTCACCTTACACCATGTTTGATAAATCTCCCCCATAGGGTGTATATTACTTTCTAGGAATAGGATATAGATTCCATCTTGGTCACATGTCACAAAGCTGGGAGAAAGCTTGTCTATGACATGTCTAAGTTTTTTAAAGTGACAGTGCCCACCACTGCATGCACTGACCGTTAAATATTAGGAAATTGATGCCCAATGAATTTTGGACCTATGAATGAAATACTGCTAAAGATGGAGATTTGAACTTATTTAGAAAATAATTCTTAAAAAATAATTAATAATTATTAAAAAAATATATATATAATATAAAAAAACAAATATATTATATAAAAAAATATAAAAAATTACAAAATAAAAAAAATATAAAAAAAAATCATGGTTGCTTTCTTACAAAGACAGTGTCACCGCTATTTACAGGATGTGTCTGGTATTGCTACGCTCCACTGAAGTAAATGGGACTAAGGGCCCTATTACACCAGCAGATTATCTGACAGATTTTTAGAGCCAAAGCCAAGAATGGACTATAAACAGAGAACAGGTAAAAATGGAAAGACTGAGATTTCTCCTAATTTCAAATCCATTCCTGGCTTTGGCTTTAAAAAAATTGGTGTGAAAGGGCCCAAAGTTGCAATACCACAACCAACGTGTAGTGCTGTTTTTTGGTAGAAAATAGTCAGTTTGTCCAATCCTGTACAGCCTTTTTTACACTATTCTATCTTTCGCCTGCAGACAAGGTAATCTGATTAGAATACACCAAAAAATACATATGGGGAACCCAAAATGATAAATGATCGAATCACAACATACTTATCAAAAATACAAGTTTATTAAGTCAATCACAGAAAAAACAACATTAAAAACAAGACCTGGGGAGGTGGGAGACCAAGTTGCTGGGACAAGTTATTTAAAGTGCCAGTACATCCAGAAGATATTGTAAACTACATAATATAATTCATCCAGCATAACGTGCATGATAAAGTGACAGTGCCAGTTGCTACAGTACGCTGATAAGAATCACATGTAAACAGACAAGTCTATGTGGATGATAAGTAATTACCAGTATACAACACAGGTCCCAGTCCACTAGTCCCCCACCTCACACTCCAACGCCGTTTCGCTCTCCAAGCTTCGTCAGGGAGACGAAGCTTGGAGAGCGAAACGGCGTTGGAGTGTGAGGTGGGGGACTAGTGGACTGGGACCTGTGTTGTATACTGGTAATTACTTATCATCCACATAGACTTGTCTGTTTACATGTGATTCTTATCAGCGTACTGTAGCAACTGGCACTGTCACTTTATCATGCACGTTATGCTGGATGAATTATATTATGTAGTTTACAATATCTTCTGGATGTACTGGCACTTTAAATAACTTGTCCCAGCAACTTGGTCTCCCACCTCCCCAGGTCTTGTTTTTAATGTTGTTTTTTCTGTGATTGACTTAATAAACTTGTATTTTTGATAAGTATGTTGTGATTCGATCATTTATCATTTTGGGTTCCCCATATGTATTTTTTGGTGTATTCTGGTCTAGGTGACATGTGGGGACGCTAATATAGTCCTTTGCATAGCTATTGTGGTCCTAGATTTATAGGTGTTTTCAAGGTAATCTGATTAGTCTGCTAGATAAGGAGAAAGTTCCATATGAAGTGAATGCGTTCACTGTACTCTCTTTGGCCTGCCCTCGCCAGTCTGTAAGGCTGTCTGAGTCTTTTCATGATCGTGGATTCTGGCTATGCCCACATAACCCATGCTGTTCTTTGAGAGATAATTCTACCCAAAAGCACAAAGAGTCTGAAGTTGATGTTGGCAGAGAGCAAATAGGGCAGCTCGGCGGGTGACCATTTACATGTCATTACTTATCAGTCCTGTCTGCACTAGCACATTTATTAGCTGTCGGGTTGTAATAGCGGAATAGTAATGATTCTTTCCTTTTTGACATAGTGATCTGTGTAACATGTTATCTATCTATCTCTCCATCTATTATCTATCTCCTATTTATCTATCTCCCATCTATCTACCATCCATGTATCTTCTATCTATCTATTTATCTATCTATTATCTATCTATCTATCTATCTCCTATCTATCTATCTATCTATCTATCTATCTATCTATCTATCTTCTATCTATCTATGTAACAGAAAATCTAAGCAACACTGCTCAAAAATATTCGGGTGCCAGCGGTCCTGGATCCTGACCACAGATCGTTCCCAAATAGCAAATAGATAATCCACGGCACTCACGGGGTTAAACGGTGAAAAAAGTAAGTGATTTATTGCAGCATTCCAAAACAAGACATGACGTTTCGGTAACCTCACGTTACCATCCACTTGAGGATGGTAACGTGAGGTTACCGAAACGTCGTGTCTTGTTTTGGAATGCTGCAATAAATCACTTACTTTTTTCACCGTTTAACCCTGTGAGTGCCGTGGATTATCTAGTTGCTATCTATCTATCTATCTCCTATCTATCTATCTATCTATCTATCTATCTATCTATCTATCTATCTATCTATCTATTTATCTCTTCACCTATTATCTATCTTCTATCTATTTACCATCTATATATCTTCTATGTATCTATCTATCTATCTATCTATCTATCTATCTATCTATCTATCTATCATAAGCTTCATATTTACTTGTGATCTGTAATAGTTGTAGGGAATTCCCCACAGATCTTCATCTTAACCCTAACCCTAACCCCCCCCCCCCTCCCCCATTGCTCTCATTCTTCATGATGACGGTGTTGGAAGTTCTTTAGATGATAATTTTTGTCTCTACATCAATCTGTAGAATGTCTGATGATTTCTTAGTCTTCACTAAGTTAATGAACACAGATCCATTAAATCTCCTCATTAGGGTAATTAGACTTAGGAAGTTACTTTAACTTTGAATCCAGACGAACTCTGAATGGTCCCTCCAGGCGCCGGCGCTTTCTGCGCTGTTACAGGCGACACTATGTTAATTAAAGGGCCTAAACTTAGTGCTTGTTAATCGTCATTATCCTCCATGATTAGCTGCTAACGAGTACAAACAGCTTCTATCCTTCCCGGAAATGGGGCCGGGATCCTGATGGGGAGATGTGTATCATGGAGGAACGTCTTGTCTGAAGGGTCTTCTCCTTAGATGTCCTTTTTAGCCGGCTATGTGCCATAATCTAGACTGTGATCCAGTAATTTGCATCTTATTAGCTTTATAGGATTGTACATAAGTACAACCTGTCATGTTAAGGCCGATAGACGGCCAAGATGAATGACGACCCTCGGACATAATCTACATTTCTTTTCTGATTCATCTCAAAATATCTTTAATGATTAAAACAGAATTTTACAGAGCTCCAAATCTCTTGCCTAGACATAAAATTATCACTGCTTGTAGCCACCACTAGAGGGAGCTTTGAGGCCTTATGCATACTGCTTATACGTTGAACTCATTGTAGGGTTATAGGCTATGTAAACTCCACAGGGAAATAAATATGCAAACCTTCTCTCCTCTAGAAATGTTTTCTCTCTGGTTCCACATATTGGAGGTAGTGTCCTTGTAATTCCGTGCTAGGCCCTTTAAAGGGCCTTGAGATCTGACTATTAGCCAAGCTAATATTTTAGCTTAAGGTTAGGGGTCTGGTCTGAATGAGTTAAGGGTCAGATCTGAATCTGAAGGATAAAAAATCTGGTGTTGGGTCTGAATAGGTTTAGAGGTTAGATCTCAGGTCAAAGTAAGTTAAAGAGTCTAATCTAGGTCTAAATAGGTTTAGGGTCAGATCTTGAGTTAACAAGCCTAGTCTAGGGTCTGAGTGGGTTTAAGGGTTATATCTGGGGTTTAAGTAAGTTAGAACGAATTTCCCTTCTACATTGTTTTTTTTTCTTTTTACCTAAGTCGCTTAGAAAAGCAGCTGGGTTTCCTTGCTTGATGATGTTTTTCCCCCCCGCACACTGGCCGCTTCCCCCCATATCCCCTCCCCTGTGTGACACGGCTTCGTTGATTCTAATAGAGCCGCGTCACAGAGTAAAGGGGGTTTCCTAATACTGGGCAGTGTTTAAAAAAAAGGACCACACCGCCTGGATCCCCGCACCGGTGTGAAACGGCTAGGGTAAGTAAAAAAACAATGTACCTAAAGGTACATTCGCTTTTAAGAGTCTGGTCTAGGGTCTTATGGGTCAGATATGGGGTTTAAGTAAGTTAAAGAGTCTGGACTAGGGCCTGAATTTGTTTAGGGGTCAGATCTGGGGTATACATAAAGGATATGGGTTGGGGTCCGAACGTTTTTAGAGGGTTAGGAGTTTTGAGTCATTTCAGGACCTGGTCTAAATCCATTTAGGTTTTTTTCATTAAAAATCTTGATGCTTATAATTCTATAACTTTAATGAAACCTTAAAAAAAATTGGATGTGATGGCTTTGCCCCTCTGGGGGGGATCTGATGCCACTTTGCCCTCTTGTAGCATGTATATATTTGGTATATACAGGAGAACTTCACGCAAGGTTACACCATAAGTAAGTGCAGGATTACGACACCTTCGCTGTCCTTCTGGCGAGCCTAACGGACAAATCTTTTGCCGAGAGACACAGAGTAGTGTTGACTGCTGAGAATTAATAGTGAGCTCCGTAAATCTCCTCTGTGAATCTTAACATTCTTCAAGCTATTCATTATTCATGACAAGACACGATACACTTTAACCTAAGGTTTCGTTGTGTCCTTCTTCCTTCCATCAGTCCTTGTGCTCCATTCAGAAACCTCACTGAAAGCAGATGTTAATTATAAATATGGGGCCTTATGCAGATGTACATATTGTGGCTCTGCACCAGCTCCACCACAGGACCCCCTTAGTCAAGACTGCCTAAGATTGCCCCTCAAACTAATGGGAGCACCGATTTCTTCATTGTTTCAATACATGTAAATAATGAAATGAAACAACCTGGAAATAGGTTTTAGTTAAAAAAAAAAAACTTCAATTTTTTAACAACTACTTTTGCAGATCTATGCATCTCCATGGTAACAGACAACAAGCACATTCTGTGTAGTCTTATCCTTTAGTTATACTCATTCAGGGAGATTTATCAAACATGGTGTAAAAATAAAACTGGCTCAGTTGCCCCTAGCAACCAATCAGATTCCACCTTTCATTTTCAAAAGAGTCTGTGAGGAATGAAAGATGGAATCTGATTGGTTGCTAGGGGCAACTGAGCCAGTTTCACTTTACACCATGTTTGATCAATCTCCCCCATTGTGTACTCAACTTTACAATCTGGTGGATTAGGAAAAATTTTGAAACAGATAAAATACAGCATGACCGCAGGATCAGACTACACAAGGCTTCTTTGTTGTCTGTTGCCATGGAGACAAATCAAGGGAGCCGTAGGAACATAATCGCAGGTGATTTTTAAGGAAGAGCTATTGAAATGTTTAATAATTTTCACGGGAGTTTGCGGAGCCAGACAAATATGAGGAGTCAGAAGAGAACAGGGGCTATGCATGAAGACTGGTGGGCCCTATTACTAGATGATAGCGCCACAGTTGGCGGCAGGAGCTTAATGCTGGCAGAAATAAACAATGAGACAGAAATGAGAATTCATTGAGGATCCATGCTGTACCTATGACTCCATGTGTTTGATCATCACATAAGCCTCATGTTTCGCATCTTCAGTAAAGAACAATCCCATTTGTTCTCATTCCTCAGTCTCCGGAGCCGTATTTACCTGTGTAGATTAAATTGCAGCTTTAAAGCAACGTCCTTAATATAGAACTCCAATCCTTTAACAGGGAAACTGGGGCATCCATGGGAAGTGTTTGCCGACTTTATTAAAGTCTTATGTGCTGCCATTTATTTGACGTACGTAACATCGGCATATTTCCGATTCGCAGGGCCGAGCTTCTTGATTACATTCACGAGTTGTGTAGCAGAGCTGAATTTGTGGTTTGGGTAATCCATCCACAAATCCATTGTAAGGTCTGAGTGCTGAGACCCCCAATAACTGGCAGAATGGACGTCTCATGGCCCACATTTCTGCCTTGAAATGGGAAAAATTGGAAGAAGACACAGTCTATGTACTGAACAAGTACATGGAGGATACAAGCACAGTCTATGGAGCCCGTCTCCCTTTGTTTGATCATAAATGGTACATGGGGCCCTTTTATAGATCAAACACTGAAGACTGATAGTTATAGTCCTAGAAAACCCCTTACAAATTTCCAGATCAAGTATGGAATTGCAAACTAGACAGCCCCCTCCAATGTAAGGCGGGGATGGGGAACCTTTGGCTCTCCAGATATTGCGAAACTACAATTCCCATCATGCCTGAAGAGCCAAAGCTTTAGCTGGAGAGCCATAGATTCCCCATCCCTGATGTAAGCCCAGCAAAGGCGGTACTCTGCCCAAATTCTGAAACAGCTTCTTACTTTCTTAATTTTTTTTGTTGGTATGTTAATATAGTGGAAGCCATCTTGTCTAAGGTGTTTCTAACAACATTTAGTGACATGCTTTACCGCAAGCCTTATGGACACGGACACATTTAACATTTCCAGACTCTATTATTTGTATGGGACACATTTGTGAGCATGCTCTGTGACCTTTGCAAAAGGAGGGGAAGACTGAGCTGTGAGCTTCATCTGTTATTTTCCCTAAATATCAGAGTTACCTTATACTGTAATGATTACGTTCCAGCAGCCTCTTCCTTATCATCACAGACAGAACAAGAAGACCCAGCTTAATTTTAAATCTAGGGGGGAGAATGAAAACTAGAAGATTTCAGAATTATTTAATAATATAGATTGAAATTTAATTTTGAAAATAAAATAGAAAATTTGAAAAAACAAAAATAAATAAAACTTAATTTAAACAATAGGAACGTTATTAATATTCGGCTAAGGCCATCACAGATCTTACCCATCCTGCAGAATACTGAGAGTAGTTTTCATTATTTCCTATCAAGATGAAGCAGCCGCCGACTGTAGCGGCTCACAAGCCATTGTGTCTGGGTGGGTTGGAAGGCGCGGACACATCACAGGAAATGCTATTGAAATTCTATCAGGACACTCTTTTCTCTCATATTTCCGGCTTTCTGAATTACACTTGCATTTCATTTGAAATCACTGGAGATTGTAGGCTGACACTGAGCGATGGTGTATGCAGAATCATAAAGACCCCAAAAGGAGCAGACGAGATTATCATCTGGAATTGTGGCCGCTCGGCGTCTGCCTGGGAAAATGAGCTGTCACAGATCTGGAGATTAGTAGGACGGGGGTAACTAATTCACAGAGAGGCCGTGATGGACTGACGGGGATGGTGCTGGGTGCACGCCACTATACCGGGGTAACCAAAGGAAAGGACAAAGGAGGCCTAAAATAAAGGCTGATGTAAGGATGTAGCGTAGCAGAGTTCAATTGGTCAGTCATTATGGTTTATATACATTCAGCGCTGCGGAATCTGTTGGCGCTATACAAATAAATATTATTATTATTATTATTATTGTTATTTATTTTTATTTTTTTTATAAATTAAAAATTCAGCTCTGCTACATCTATACACATTAATGTAATCATGCCAGGACTACACTCTATAGTAATAATAATAAAGATCTATGACTATTTAGGTAGATGATCTAAGAACCTACACAAAAAAAAGTGGAAGGTCTACATTTACAGGGCCCCAAAATTCAGCTGTAGTGGTCAATTTCCATTCAGTGACACTTTGGATGATGGGGATATGTGTGGAATATGTATGTGGCCACAGTCTAGGTTTCCCCATGGAGCTCCATGTTACCCCTGTTGTGCATATCACCTTCAATGCTGCATTGTCTTTCACATGATTCCTGTTCTATGACATCATCGCTCTGTCTGCTACCTGTGACATCATTATATAGTCCTATCTTTCCTACGCTGCAATGTCACATGGGAACCCTTTGTTTCTGTATAAACCCTGTACTGTGACATTACAGTGTAAGGCTATGTTCACATGTTTTGTAAGTCTGTCCATAATTGCGTATACGCAATTACGGACAGATTTAGGGCTCAGTGATTTTAATAGAAGTCTACGGGAACGTCCACTATGGGTGCTGCTTAGAAGATCGGTGATCATTGCCCCATACACATGTTCGGACGTGTGAACGGGCCACTGAAATACATGGGTCTCAATTTCTGTCTACAATAGTCTTGTGCTGGAAAGTCACGGCTAGGTATATGTGTACATTGTCCCTGTACTGTGACATCACTGTGTATTATCCCTGTACTGTGACATCACTGTGTATTATCCCTGTACTGTGACATCACTGTGTATTATCCCTGTACTGTGACATCACTGTGTGTATTATCCCTGTATTGTGACATCACTGTGTGTATTATCCCTGTACTGAGACATCACTGTGTGTATTATCCCTGTACTGTGACATCACTGTGTGCATTATCTCTGTACTGTGACATCACTGTGTGCATTATCCCTGTACTGTGACATCACTGTGTGTATTATCCCTGTACTGTGACATCACTGTGTGTATTATCCCTGTACTGTGACATCACTGTGTATTATCCCTTTATTGTGACATCACTGTGTATTATCCCTGTACTGTGACATCACTGTGTGTATTATCCCTGTACTGTGACATCACTGTGTGTATTATCCCTGTAATGTGACATCACTGTGTGTATTATCCCTGTACTGTGACATCACTGTGTGTATTATCCCTGTAATGTGACATCACTGTGTATTATCCCTTTATTGTGAAATCACTGTGTGTATTATCCCTGTACTGTGACATCACTGTGTGTATTATCCCTTTATTGTGAAATCACTGTGTATTATCCCTGCACTGTGACATCACTGTGTGTATTATCCCCCCTGTACTGTGACATCATTGTCTGTATTATATCTGTACTGTGACATCACTGTGTGTATTATCCCTGTACTGTGACATCATTGTCTGTATTATATCTGTACTGTGACATCACTGTGTGTATTATCCCTGTAATGTGACATCATTGTCTGTATTATATCTGTACTGTGACATCAGTTTGTGTAATACCCCTGTACTGTGACATCACTGTGTGTACTATCCCTGTACTGTGACATCACTGTGAGTATTAAACGTTTACAATGGCAACACAATTTACATTATCCCTGTCCTATGACATCATTGTACATATTATTTCTTAAATGTGTCTCTCTATTATCGCAGTGTGCATATCCGTTTCATCTTCTAAACTTACTTTACACAATAATTCCCACTGACGTCATGGGGTAAGACCATGTCCATGAGCAGCCACCACTTTTGTATGGTTTAATCTGGTTCCCAGAGGTGGGATTAAGGTCCCCACCAATTTATAGATCAATCCACTTCCACAAACATGAAGGATTTTCCCCAGACTGTAATATTGATATTCTGATCTATCATCAATATCATCATATTGATCGGAGTCCGGCTCCCAGCACCCCCCGCCGATCAGCTGATTGAATGTCGGCATGAAGAGTTCTCTTTTATGGCTCTATGTGGTTAGGACCCTACAGATATTACAGAGCGCCATTGATCTTGGTTCGAAATCAATACTATTCACATATATTCCATCTTTAATGCGGTCCAGGTCTCTGAGCTTTGCCTTGAAGGATTTTTCTTATCTCTTTGCATCTCATAAATATGAATGGGATGGAGAAGAGTCTTTGAGGCGTGTATAATTGAGTGAGATCCCCGGCTGGATGACTGTCACCTGAGTGACATGTTCTGATCTGCGGATAATAGGCTAGGGCTCCTCTCTTCTGTATGTCGGGGCTGTCTCTTTCCTGTGTCTATCTAGGCTCAGATGCCGTCCAGACTCTTCATTAAATCCTGCAAGACAATATTGGGATCCTTGTCAGATTCCTCAAGACAATGTAACACAACATGAATAGGAATAGCAGCCATTCAGTGTAACTGATAGTGGTTACATTCTGATTATTGAATCACATTTTACATTTAAAGAGGACCTGTCAATCCTCGTGTCTGTTTAGTAAAAATCTGCCTTTCCCATGGAGCTTCTTTTCTAAGAATTCTGCATTGTGCCACCTCTCTGTTATTCCTCCTGGAAATGTATTGCCTATCACACTGCCCCAGCCATCTTGTCTTCCTCCCATAGTGCATCCTGGTGCCCCAGGTAAGTGACAGACACACACACAGCCATGCACTTTTTTTGCCCTATAATTATTGGCAAAAATTCAATGTAGCTACCATAGAGGCAGGCCACGCAACCGCTTTGGGGCCTGTGCGGCAGAGCCTGGCCTACCTCCATGATACTAAAGTAGCTGCAACGCTGACAGTTCACCTCCCCAGCAGCTTCTCAGATCGCTTCACACATATGTCCGATTCCACAGACCCCCCCCCCCCCCTCTGCCCAGAGCGTCTCTCAAGGATCACTCCCCCCCACCACAGTGATGACGCTGATGGACTGCCCTTCCCCCTTGGGATGACGCTCATAGTACCTCTAACAGTGCAGCCCCCCTTTCCCTAAACAGCACTCGCAGATCATCCTTCCCCTGGGACGTCGCTCAGAGCGTCTTGACAGAGCTGCTCTTAGTGCTGTCCTGGGGTAAATGGTGGTCAGGGGGAGGGGAAGGTTGGTGGTGCTGTATGTAAGAGGTGCTCTGAACACCATCCCGGGTAAGGGGGGGATTGGAGGGCTTATGTGCTGTGAGAGCCGCTAGACACTAGGAACCCATACTGTTTTTTGTTTTGGGGCCCCATGAATCCTAGTTGCATAAGTAGATTTATGTAGAATATATATTTCCTTAAGACCAAAATAGGTTGACCCTTAAAGGAAAAATCAAAGCACAGATGTACATATATCTGTGCTTCCAGTTTCCCATTGTCAATCACAGGAGCAGTGCATACTTACCTTTATTGCTGCTCTGTGATCCGACCTGTGCCTAAAAACGTTCTTTATCCCTGGGCTTAGAGTATCAAAGAGGTGTGTCTGTTATCATGTCTGTCCCGCCCAGCACAGCCCCTGCCCGTCCCACTCTTTGGCAGATGCTGTATATTCTGGCCACTACGCACCTCCCCAGAATGATTGACAGATGGAGGGGGTGGGCGGCGGCCTGAAGATACAGCATCGGCCAAAGAGCGGGGTGGGCAGAGGTTGTGCAAGGCAGGCGCACACCTCTGTGACACTGTCAGCCTGGGGATAAAGAACGTTTTAAGATTACAGAGAAGCCAGAGAAGCCAGGAAGGTAAGTATACACTGCTTGTGTGATTGCCAATATACGCATGTCCATGCTCTCAGTTGGAGTTAAGCATCTGCAGCCTTCCCTAACTCTATGCCAGTGACATGACTATATGCTTCCTCTATTTCCAGGCTATTAGGGTGACTATTGTGGCTCATACAATGTAAAGTATATTACGATCCTCTGTAAGGTTTTTCTTTGCTACATAAAACATCATCGGAACAAGACGATTCTATTAAAAGCTCCATTTCAGACATAAATATTGTTTATGAACGTATGAACGGTTCAGCAAGAATTTATGTAAATTCCTCCTCCTCAGCCGCCGTCAGGCTGGACGCCGCATTCACTAGTATTTAATCACAAGAAAGTGAACCTTCCGCCTTTACCTCTTATTTTTTTTTACCCCATTATTTTTTCTTTTTTAAATTTTTTTTTTATCCTATTGTCGACCTCTTGTCCTCCTTCCTTTTCTCATCCTCAATGAAAATTCCCTTCTAAGAGAATCCAGCTGAAGCCTTTTCTTCACTCCACGTTTTATGAGATGAACAGAGTAATCTTTCACACTGCTGATCTGGAACTAGGAGCGTAAAAAAAAAAAAGACTAGTACGGATCGGGGGTGTTCTTCAGTCTGGTCACGTCTATCGTACTCAATTGTCTTGCTTGGTGCCTTCTCAAACATCTTCACTCTGGCCTTGAATTCTCAATGTTATCTCTCGCATGTGTCCTTTATTTCTCTCTTATTGTTTGCTCAGGATTTTCCCGGCTATGGTCAATGGTTGTTTTTGAATATTCAAGAGATTCTGTAAAAAACTGTGATCCCTATCGAAGGAGATAATTATTGTTTATGCATACATTAGGTTTTATAAGATGTAATGGTAAAGTAGTAAACATAGATCTAGATTACCAATGTAGTAATAGAAACCACTGGCACACGGACAATGGTGGCGGACGTTATGGATGGGCCTGTAGTAGAAGAGAAGTGTTATCAATTGCTCATATATAGGTACAGTGGTAAGCAGTATTGCACTAGGATTCTATGTGTCCATCAGAGAAGACAATTCTGAGCCCCCCTCCATCTATACAAAACATATATATATATATCCCCTTATAACTATATTGTATTTTTTGTTGCAAGACACGGGACATATCATTAATAAGATTTACACAGTGGCAACCCATTACTATGACCACCAGTGAATATCCTGAGTAGGGTTGAGTAGAGATGCCAAACTGTTCAGGGTCGGCACTGTTCTTCAAGCCCGAACGCCCAGCATTTGACTCCTGGTATCAGGAGAAGATGCATGGCACCCTAGGGCTACCAGGAAAAGAAGGATACAACCTAAGGCTATGTTCACACTGCGTATGAATCCGTCCGTAGTGCGAAACGCGAATATACGCACGTAGTTTTGAGGTTGATGCGTTCGCTTGAAAGTATACGATATACGCCCGCACAGTGCACACTACGTATGAGCTTACGGCCGGATCGTATACAGCGCTGTGAAAAATGAACAAGACCATTGTTTGAGGACGGAAATGTTGAAACTCGATCCAAAAGGTTCTGTGTGTTTTATTAGGCTGGGCGAAGATTTCCAAGTAAATGACCTGTTTCAGATCGCTTCGAAACAAGCTAGGGAAGCATAACTACTACGGGCGTATGTTCGCGGTTCATACGCATCCGGACACATGTCTATTTTTCCCATGCCCGTAGTTTCAGCCGCACATGTACGGCGGCGTACGGTCTACTTATGGATTCATACGCAGTGTGAACATAGCCTATGGCTGTATCCATGTTTTCCAGGACTCCATCTTCTCCAGACACCAGGAGTCAAATGCTGAGCGTTTGGGTTTGGAGAACAGTGCCGACCCTGAACAGTTTGGCATCTCCACTCAATCCAGAGTAACCGCAGTAAGCAGCACAGACAGCAATTAAATGGGTGGGGAGTGACTCTATAAGGTCCTGGTATGTGTCACATGGATCTGCCATGATGACTGCATCCCAAAGCTTCTGGAGAGTCTATAGAGCCAACACTGCCATCCAGGAGTCCCTGCTCCTGTAACTGATACGTAGTCATGAGCAAATTTGCTGAACGTCCAGGTTTATCCAAACCCGAACATTCAGCATTTGACTCACACTGTCCGAAGAAGTTGGATGTCGTCCTAGGGAGTCCTGGAAAACATGGATACAGCCACAGGCCATATACTGTATCCATGTTTCCTGGCAGCCCTAGGGCAGAACCTAACTTCTCCAGGCAGCAGGAGTCAAATGCCGAACATTCTGGTTCAGACGAACCCGAACATTTGGCAAGTTCGCTCATCACTAGTAATACGCCCAAAGTGAATCCAAAAAAATTCTAATTTGGACCAATCCAATATTTTTTTGAAATTCAGAACAAAATTTGTGTATTGCAAACCCGTTCACTCATCCCTAATGACAACATCCAGTTTATTGCTGATTTATGCCTATAGAATTCCAGGTATACTTCTCGCTGGATTTTGATGTTGCCGATGTATATGTATAACCTGCTGGCGGCATCCCTCCTCCTCTCATCGCCCCTTTGTAAAAACAAGTTCGTAATTATTTCTGAGATTCCTTATGACTCGTCGTCTAGTATTTTTTTCTTCTTATGTCGCTGAAAGTACCGACGCATTATTTATATGTTTTAATGACTTTCTTAATTATTGTTCAGTCTTCTCCAAGTCAACATATTCTCACTGTTTGTAAAAGTGATGAGAGCTGAAAATCTTACTGTATACTCCCCTGAGATGATGTTCAGAACTGGGGAATCATTAACAGCTTTTCTTTTTGTCATCAATAACAGCTTGTCATAGACTTCTCATAGGGCTCCGCGTCCCATCCACAAGGACATCAGCAGAGCTCGGTTACAAATAATTGTATATCTGTAATTAACTGTCTATAAATATACAAGAAAGTTTAGGGAAAACAGTGTTTTCCAATAGACATGAGAGAACTTTGAGTATGTTTGAGTTCATCTGAACCCAAATTCTCAGCATTTGATTAGCAATGGCTAAAGAAGTTGGATGCGGCCATAGGGAGTCCTATGCAAAACAAGAGTCCGTGGAGCCTCAGTTACGAGTCTCAAAACACGGGATAGCCAGATATCTCTAGCCTGTTGCCAATGGGGTGCCTCCATGATGGGGAGAGCACCACACCACCCTGATAAATACTGGAACATAGACAGGGAAACAACAGGGTGGCCCCTTTGGTCAATGTCTAACTCAAGGTGCGAGTATTGCGATCATGACTAGGGCTTACAAAGGCAGGCCTCCACCCACAGACAGCCGTTTCAGGGTATTTGCCCCTCGTCAGTGTGGGGTAGGATTCTGGCTAGTTGGGGCAATGACAAATCAACCAAAAAAACACAGTAATCACTGAACTCAAGGAGAACAGCGAAAAAAATTCCAATGAAGTACTCAATCAAGAGTCTCCACTGATGCCCCCAAAAATATAAATATGCAAAACAAGAGTCCGTGGAGCCTCAGTTACGAGTCTCAAAACACGGGATAGCCAGATATCTCTAGCCTGTTGCCAACGGGGTGCCTCCATGATGGGGAGAGCACCACACCACCCTGATAAATAGCCCCCTAAGTCCCACTCGGTTGCGAGTACTGGAACATAGACAGGGAAACAACAGGGTGGCCCCTTTGGTCAATGTCTAACTCAAGGTGCGAGTATTGCGATCATGACTAGGGCTTACAAAGGCAGGCCTCCACCCACAGACAGCCATTTCGGGGTATTTGCCCCTCGTCAGTGTGGGGTAGGATTCTGGCTAGTTGGGGCAATGACAAATCAACCAACAAAACACAGTAATCACTGAACTCAAGGAGAACAGCGAAAAAAATTCCAATGAAGTACTCAATCAAGAGTCTCCACTGATGCCCCCAAAAATATAAATATGCAAAACAAGAGTCCTTGTTACGAGTCTCAAAACACGGGATAGCCAGATATCTCTAGCCTGTTGCCAACGGGGTGCCTCCATGATGGGGAGAGCACCACACCACCCTGATAAATAGCCCCCTAAGTCCCACTCGGTTGCGAGTACTGGAACATAGACCTAGAGATATCTGGCTATCCCGTGTTTTGAGACTCGTAACTGAGGCTCCACGGACTCTTGTTTTGCATATTTATATTTTTGGGGGCATCAGTGGAGACTCTTGATTGAGTACTTCATTGGAATTTTTTTCGCTGTTCTCCTTGAGTTCAGTGATTACTGTGTTTTGTTGGTTGATTTGTCATTGCCCCAACTAGCCAGAATCCTACCCCACACTGACGACTGGCAAATACCCCGAAATGGCTGTCTGTGGGTGGAGGCCTGCCTTTGTAAGCCCTAGTCATGATCGCAATACTCGCACCTTGAGTTAGACATTGACCAAAGGGGCCACCCTGTTGTTTCCCTGTCTATGTTCCAGTACTCGCAACCGAGTGGGACTTAGGGGGCTATTTATCAGGGTGGTGTCGTGCTCTCCCCATCATGGAGGCACCCCGTTGGCAACAGGCTAGAGATATCTGGCTATCCCGTGTTTTTGAGACTCGTAACTGAGGCTCCACGGACTCTTGTTTTGCATATTTATATTTTTGGGGGCATCAGTGGAGACTCTTGATTGAGTACTTCATTGGAATTTTTTTCGCTGTTCTCCTTGAGTTCAGTGATTACTGTGTTTCATAGGGAGTCCTAGAAAACCTGGTTAAAGTCTATAGCTTATATCTGTTTCCATGTTTTCTATGACTCCCTAGGGCTGGATCCAACTTCTGCAGCCACCAATAATCAAATGCCGAGTGTTGGGGTTTGGAAAAACCCGATCGTACTCGCAATTTGCTCATCTCTATTCTCCAACATTTGGCTCTCAAGTCATTGCAAAATGAAGGGAGTTGTAGTTTTTTAACAACTGAATATTCACAGGTTATAGGGAACACTGATTTAAAATTTAAAATGCTTGAAATGATCCCTGTACTTGAAATTTAAAAGTAATGTCCATTTTTTTACTTCTTGTCAGTTTTAGATTCAAAATCTTTAATACAAAGCTTGAAATCCCCTAAATTGAACTAGTGTAAATATTTTAGCTCCCTGCAGCTACCACTAGGGGGAGCTCAGGAGTTTATTGTATACTATGAGTATACAAAAGTGCCTATCATGCATATATGAAATTCTCTATATGACGCGATCTTATGGATAAGGAAGTCGTCCAGCCAGAACATGACCCGGGGCATCGGTGGGGGTCAAAACTAGGGGGCCACTTAGACAACACTTTCACCTACATTCAAACCAGCTGGTTGTTACTTTTACCTCTAAATAGTCAAATAGTTCTGACCATTAATTTTGGAGCTAAGGCACTGCTTTTCTCCAGGGTACGCAGGACACCTGTGCAGAGTAGAATACGGCCTCTAATCGGTGTATAATAATGCTAGGTGGTCATGAACAGGTTAAACTATGTGTTATTAATGGGTTATGGAGAATTAGTATCCCGAAACGCGTTATCCATGATATTGTTTTCTACTCTTCAATGAAATAGTATCTTAGCTATAGTTTTCTTCATTAGTTTCATTAGCTCCTGATTGGTTTTTGATGAACATCCTTGTGCCCTCAGCTATGTAATTCCTTTAAAGGATTGTTCTCTTTAAAAAACCCATTTCCATGTACCCTATTAGAAGGGGGTCGCCTGTTCGTGCTCCTCTTCTCTTGGGAAGAGTGGAGAAGAGTTACAAAGAGGTTGTCTCTTTCTAGAAGACTGTCCTGTATTACCCATTGCTATGAATTGGCACAGTGTAATACTTATTTTCACCTGTGGTGGCGCTGCAGGGAAATTGAATGCTTACTGCCAGGTTTGTAAACATATTACAGCTGATTAATGGGGGTCCTAAAGGGGGAGGGGGCACTTTCTTACCATCTTATTGGAACATGTAGCGGCTTCAGCCTTCTTTAAAGGATACCTGGTTTTGATAAATTAACCCTTTGGAGTGATGGGAGGGTGATTGTAGAGCTGATACTGAATCACTGAGAGTGGATACGCAGCTATTTATCATTTACGGTTTTCACTCTTCACTCTTCCCTCTACTATGCCATGACGCAATGCTGTAGAAAGTGCACTGGCATGAACAGGTGCTATATGATTAGAAAGGAAAGAAACAGCAGCAACAGGATCACAGCAAAGAAGTGGTTACCTTAAGCAATGAACTACTGCTTTTACTGCTAAGAAGCTAAAGGGAAAGCAGAGGTCGCACTGCCGCAGTATGGACTTACAACAGTCCTGCTATTTACAAGTGATAGCTGTCCCGAGCTTTATGGGTGGTAAAAATGAGAGGGAAGCCTTAATTTACCTTTCAGGAAAAGTGAACACAATCAGATTGGCTCACAGATTACAGGTACACAGCCCAAGCTTTCTCAGGCTGTAGCCTTTCTGCACACCAACCACTTCCAGTAATTTGTCCTGGTTTGTCTGTTACCAGAGACAGATTTCCCCTGACAACAGGAAGTAGATATCAGATTGCAAAGGAGGGAGACACCTAGTGGCTAAGACTTTAGAGCTAGTTTTAGTTAACAATGTGTTTTACAAACATGTTAGGAATCTCCATGGGGTTGTTTGAAATGACAGTGACCATTTAATAGGTTGGGAATGTGCATAGCCTGGTAAATATGTCAAGCAGTTTTATGGTACACAGCAACCATAATGAGTCAATACATTTTATATATAAATGGAGTAAACGGTATGGTACGTTATATATGAAATTGCTACGGGATCGTATAAGCAATGCTGATATCTGGAAGGAAATACGGCGCGTTATGTTAATAAATGTGGCGTCCAATTCAAGCAGGGACCAATTTTCTGTCACAGACAGTGATGCATGAGCCCCATAGAGTTAAACAGGTCTCGAAACCTTCAATTTGGCAGTATTTGTTGCTCTGTCTAATACCCAATAAATCCATGACATCTCATCACATGCCGAGGATTAAGTGAAGCCTCCGAGTAAATATAGAAAGTCTCATAGTTCAGCCATTTTTTCTTGGAGACAAAAAAAAAATCCATTTTCAGGTGTTTGCAGCTTCCTGGCAGCAGCTGCGGTGACAAATGGCACATGACAGCCGGTTGCATTGCATGTCATTTTTTTTTCTCTACGCGGGGCACAACATCCCGGGTATCAGATTTGTAAATGTCGACGTCACTTTAAATTATTTTTTCCTCATTTGTGAGTCACGTATGGATTCCGCAATCCGAGATAATTCCGCGGACATATTTCTATTACACTATAATGTAAATAGACCTCGGGCTGGGGAAGGGGGGAGGGGGGGCAAAAGTCAGGAGGAGTGGGAGAACGAAGAAAAATATCCCTAATCTAACGCGAGAAATAATGGAAAAGGGGGGGTAGTCCTTGGAAGCTGCCACACTTTCTTGGATAATAATAATAATAATAATAATAATAATAATAATAATAATAATAATAATAATAATAATAATAATAATAATGTATGTTCAAAAATTTTTATATGAATGTAATAATAATAATAATAATTATTATTATTATTATTATTAATATTATATAAACTAGAATTTAAAAGAAGGTCTAATGATAAAAAAAATTAATAAATAAATAAGCAAATATTTTCATTACTTAGATAGCTTTCACCACAGACCTTGACACAGACCTTCCAAAACCAATCTAGTTGTGTAGCCATAGAGCAGGGATAAGGAACCATTGGCTGTTCCAAAATTACAATTCCCATTACACCTGGACAACCAGAATTTAGCCGTCATGGTGGTTCACAATCAAACATAATGTGCAGTCAGTTATGACTTAAAGGAGTTATCCAGGATTATAAAAAAAAAAAAAAAACCATAGCTGCTTTCTGCAAAAAAAAACAGCGCCACCCCGTCCTTAGGTTGTGCGTGGTATTACAATGTGACTCTTTTCACCACAGTGGAACTAAGTTGCAATACTGCACACAAACTAAAGACAGGTGTGGTGCTTTTTCTGGAAGGAAGCAGCTATGTTTTGCTATAGGGAGTCCTGCAGCTTATAAGATCTTTGCTCTGCAGTGTAAATTATCATTCATATCAAGTGACATAATTATTCCAGTGTGTTCTCGTCATAATAGATAAAATTCTCCCACCTGGAGATTAGCAATTCATTCAATACATGTTATTGCCTTTTCTGTCTCCTTCCCCCAATTCTGAGGCTGCTGCTCTTTGCTGAAGACACAGGAAACTGTGTAAGAGCTGTTCTCTCCAGGGTATGTTCACATTGAGAAATAGGCGAGTTGAGGAGTTTTCTGCTTGAAATTTCCTCTTCTTTAGCTCTGGCAGAAATGGTGCAGAATTCAAGCAGATTCAAGTGGAATGAGAGTGGAAAGTGGAAATTCAAAGCCCCAATGACCTCTAAGGGATAGCTTCAGCAGAATCCACCCAAAGAATTGGCATATTAATTCTTTGGGCGGAAAGCGGATCCACGGTGGCACATTCTGTGTGAACAACAGGGCGGAAATCCCATTGAACACAATAGGACATTGCTCTGTACATGCAGTTTTTTACGGGCAGAATTTGAAGCTGCGTAAAATGCGTAAAATTACGTGCAGATTCAGCTTAAAAATTCCTCGCCTATTCCTCAGTTTGAATATACCCTGAAAAAGTGCAGATACAGCTAGCCAGGGACTTGTTTATATCAGCAGTCTCAGGAGGGAGGTTGGAAGAGGGGGAGATAGAGAAAAAAGCTTACATACTGTTTTCTGTGTCTTCAGCAGACAACAGCAGGCTGAGAACTGGGGGGGGGGGAAGGAGACTGAAAAGATAATGACATGTATGGAATTAATTTTAGTCTCCAGGAAAGGCGAAGATTTAACATGTATTTTACCTGAGTGGAATACCCCTTTACCCCCTGTACTGTGACATCACTGTGTGTATTATCCCTGTACTGGGACATCACTGTGTATATTATCCCTGTACTGTGACATCACTGTGTATTACCCCTGTACTGTGACATCACTGTGTGTATTATACCTGTACTGTGACATCACTGTGTATTATCCCTGTACTGTGACATCACTGTGTGTATTATCCCTGTACTGTGACATCACTGTGTATTATCCCCGTACTGTGACATCACTGTGTGTATTATCCCTGTACTGTGATATCACTATATTATCCCTGTACTGTGACATCACTGTGTGTATTATCCTTGTACTGTGACATCACTGTGTGTATTATTCCTGTACTGTGACATCACTGTGTGTATTATCCCTGTACTGTGACATCACTGTGTATTATCCCTGTACTGTGACATCACTGTGTGTATTATCCCTGTACTGTGACATCACTGTGTGCACTATCCCTGTACTGTAACATTACTGTGTGTATTATCCCTGTACTGTGACATCACTGTGTATTATCCCAGTACTGTGACATCACTGTGTGTATTATCCCTGTACTGTGACATCACGTTGTGTATTACCCCTGTACTGTGACATCACTGTGTGCACTATCCCTGTACTGGGACATCACTGTGTATATTATCCCTGTACTGTGACATCACTGTGTATTACCCCTGTACTGTGACATCACTGTGTGTATTATACCTGTACTGTGACATCACTGTGTATTATCCCTGTACTGTGACATCACTGTGTGTATTATCCCTGTACTGTGACATCACTGTGTATTATCCCCGTACTGTGACATCACTGTGTGTATTATCCCTGTACTGTGATATCACTATATTATCCCTGTACTGTGACATCACTGTGTGTATTATCCTTGTACTGTGACATCACTGTGTGTATTATTCCTGTACTGTGACATCACTGTGTGTATTATCCCTGTACTGTGACATCACTGTGTATTATCCCTGTACTGTGACATCACTGTGTGTATTATCCCTGTACTGTGACATCACTGTGTGCACTATCCCTGTACTGTAACATTACTGTGTGTATTATCCCTGTACTGTGACATCACTGTGTATTATCCCAGTACTGTGACATCACTGTGTGTATTATCCCTGTACTGTGACATCACGTTGTGTATTACCCCTGTACTGTGACATCACTGTGTGCACTATCCCTGTACTGTGACATCACTGTGTGTATTATTCCTGTACTGTGACATCACGTTGTGTATTACCCCTGTACTGTGACATCACTGTGTGCACTATCCCTGTACTGTGACATCACTGTGTGTATTATCTCTATATTCTTCTGGTCGTTTCCGCAGACAGGTTACATTAGAGCCACAGAAAACTCTGTAAGAAATTCCTTGTACATTTACGGCCTCCTGTCAGGTGGGCAGAAAGCGATGTGCTGAGACAGCGTTCCCTACTTTAATGGCGGTGGAATCTCGGCGTCTACACCCACCACTTTATCCCGCTGTGCTCAGATCTCCTTCATGACATCGCCTTGGTTTTTACAGCACAGAAAGATTGAGACTCTGGGAATTTCAGCAAGTAAAATATAGATAAGCGCGGCGCTCCCATCCTCCAGGGGATCATTACATAAAATGTGGCGATATATTACTGGGGAGATATTCTAAGTCATCGCCATATTCGCTGTATTGCAGTCGTAAGTGCGGCAATAATAATTGACGGTAACATACAACCATAACGCAAAAAATTCTCCGCCTGCATTGTGACTGATTCCCGGATACGCCACATAGTATGTAACCCGTGCCGTGCCTGGTGAGCCAGAGCTGCAAATCAGTCCCAGCTATAGATGCTGGATGGGGCCCTGGATAAACTTTAGGCCCAAAAGCTTCAAATATGGCTACCAAGACGTGCAGACTACCACCGGGTACAGTCAAGTACCTCCAACGTACCTGAACGTCTCTTTAGGCCATGACCTTAAAAGCGCGGCCGTTGACCGCGCATCGGTATGTGTAATAGCATTTCAACAAACAGTTTACATTATCATCCTGCGCTCTGCTTCCTCCCCGATCCCGCGCGCTGCAGCTTCAGAGTTCGTAACAAGTTCTTAAGGATGTTGGCTATTTAACGCACATAAAAAACGAAAAAAGTGTATACTTACCTGTCTGCGCTCCCCCGGTCCTCCTATGGGTCTCCAGCATCCACAGCTCAGCTTATCACTGGCCACGCCGCTTTCCTCTCTCAGTCAGTGATTGGCTCAGCAGGCTGAAGGCGGTTGCAGGGGACTCCAGAGAAGGAGGATGTCGGGGTAGCGCAGACAGGTAAGTATTAAAAAGGAAACTTGCTGAACTGCAGTAAAACAGCTAAACGCCTGGAACTGTTTCGCTGTTTTAGTGATTCATTTGTACCCGAACTTTGCTCTAAAGTTTGCCAAACCTAGGGATCTTAACTTTTGAAAATTTTGCTCATCTCTAACATCCATATAACCTTCAGTTTTACGATTGTCTCGACTAGGATAAGTCTTCAACCTGGGCATCAGTATCCTCAATTCTTATCATGGTGCACGGGACAAGTTCTCTTGGGTAGGATCGGTCTTCTACTAGAACTATAGTATCCAAATGTCTTCACTTCATTGCACGGGAAGTAAAGATACTTCCTGGTTGGCATAGGGCCTTCATTGGGGTTGGGGTAACACCTATGATCTTTACTATATTAGATAAGGGATATTGTTTCTCCTTAAGGAGAAAAGGTATGAGGAATCCTATAGGCCATTAAGTGCCTTCTGGGAAAATAATATGTAAAGACGAGAACTTGCTCTCTGCTGCCACCTATAGGAGGTAAGTTTACATACTTTAAAGAGCCTTGAAACATGACTGGTGATGATGAACCAAGAAAGAATATCTTCCAGAAGGGTCACACACCTGTAGATGTTTGTTTTTTTTGAGCCATGTGAGAACCTCAGGCGGGTATCTATAGGTGGGTGATGATAGAGCAGTTGCACCCGGGCTCTGGTGCCAGGCAGAAGACGCCAGCCATATACACGACTCCCAGCTGGTATGGGCCTCACCACAGATTTTATACCAGGGCCCCAGAGTGATGTGTCTGGTCATGTGTATTTGTTTCTTTTATATTTCCTAATGTTTCCTCTTATACGGCGAGTGATGACAGCGAGCGCGGCTTGTCGTACAGAATGAGCGTATGTTGCTTTGATGTTCCATCTGTACGTATCGCACATCTTAAACACTGACAAGATTTTGCTGGTGATATTGTCAGATTTAACCTCACATAAAGGCGGCTTTTTTTTTTTTCCTCTTTACATGACAGCTTCACTGCGGCATTTTTGCTTTCCTGTTTTTTTCCTCCTTCTTCTCTAGTGTTCTATGTATGTATAAGGCTTCGTATGATCTCCAGCACCACTTGCTTTGAATAGAATTTTCGCTCTTTGTAATTGAAAATTTCTCATTAGCAAAATGCAGAACATGATTATTTTTTAATGAAGCTGAAGAGTTCTGACCGAATACAAATGCAGAGCAAGGGAAATACAGTATATATAATGTGTATGGCTGTTATAGAAGTAATAATGAATGTAATATGTGGTGCCCTACCACGGGTGTTATAGAAGTAAGAAGGGAATGAAATGCATGTATACAGTGACCCCACCAACAGAATAGTGAGTGCAGCTCTGGAGTATAATACAGGATGTAACTCAGGATCAGTACAGGATCAGTAATGTAATGTATGTACACAGTGACCGCACTAGCAGAATAGTGAGTGCAGCTCTGGGGTATAATACAGGATGTAACTCAGGATCAGTACAGGATAAGTAATGTAATGTATGTACACAGTGACCCCACCAGCAGAATAGTGAGTGCAGCTCTGGAGTATAATACAGGATGTAACTCAGGATCAGTACAGGATAAGTAATGTAATGTAGGTACACAGTGATCCCACCAGCAGAATAGTGAGTGCAGCTCTGGCATATAATACAGGATGTAACTCAGGATCAGTAATGTAATGTATGTACACAGTGACCCCACCAGCAGAATAGTGAGTGCAGCTCTGGAGTATAATACAGGATGTAACTCAGGATCAGTAATGTAATGTATGTACACAGTGACCCCACCAGCAGGATAGTGAGTGCAGCTCTGGCGTATAATACAGGATGTAACTCAGGATCAGTAAAGAATAAGTAATGTAATGTAATGTAATAGAACTCAGGATCAGTAAATGGTATCACTTTTCTACAATGCGATCCTTGCAATATACTATCACTTTAATAGATAGAAATACCCCTTTAAGTTGACGCTTTCTCCCCCCCCCCCCCCCCCCCCCCTAGGCCTCATGCAGGTAGTATAACTATGATAATAAAGCTCTGATCACTCTCTGCTCCACCTTGCAGCCCTTGGCCTTTGTCTGCGTCATGTTTGCTCTCACACGCAGTAGAAGGAGATACATTTCACACTCTGTTATTCCCATAAACCCCCGGTCACTTCATCCCAGTTTCCAGTTAAGTTATAATCCCTCTCATGTGTTTAGACTATTTTGCCTGAGGTGTTTTGATCAGAATAACCTTCCATTCTCTGACTGTGCTCTCCCATTCATAAAATCATAATGATGCCACCGCAGAGAGCACGCACATGGATGAGCAGCCAGCTCCAAGCCAGCAGATTCCTATGACAATGCCGGGCACAGATATCCAGTATCTGCACCCCGGCGCCCACTGACACTACCTGAGGTCATCGCACTGGAGATTATATATATATATAAACTATGCTAGTAATCCAAGGTACCACTGTATATATATATATATATATATATATATATATATATGTATATATATATATATATATATCATAGCAGAATTTACCCTTGTGAATGGAGATGAGGAGATTACAGCTGCAGTAACTTTTAAAGGGATATTCCCTTGGCAAAGTTGACTCTAACTTATGGAAATGGGCAGAGAATGGATGGAGAGGTGGACAGAGAAGTGCCCATCTTTCTCCATTCACTTCAATGAGAGTCTTAAATAGCTGAGCAGATCTTAGAGGTTCTTTGTTAGTTAGTTAGTTAGTTAGTTAGTTAGTTAGTTTGTTTGTTTGTTTTACTAGAAACAGCACCACTCCTTGTGTATGGTCTTTTTTGGTATTGCAGCTTAACTCTATTCAGAGGACTGGGGCTTGAAGGGGTATTCCAAGAAAAATGAAGTTGTCCTCTAGGTGGTGCCAAGTAAGCACCCTTCTGCCTTACTCTGCTCTTTCCGGAACCTCCAATGAATAGAGCAATGGGTCATGTGCCGTACCCGTGGTTCTATTTATAACACAGAAGCCGGGGTCCAATACGGAGATGGCCAGGGGGGTTGGAGGTCAGACCCTCTGTGATCTCTTACTTGTCCCCTATGCTGTGGATAGGGGACCAGTTCATTTCTCTTGGAATAACCCTTTAACTGCAATACTGAGCACAACCAATTCTAGCAAGGTACGAAGAACATCTTGTTATCAAGCCTTATGTGATGATTTCTACTTATAGGGTACTCCAACATTCGGGAAAAAACTACCAAAAATCCATTTGTTTGGGTGTTTTTTGTTCTGTATTGTGTTTCTGTACTTCCTGGTTGACCAGATCCCAGAATGCAGTACTGGTTCCAGAATGCAATGTTTTTCATCACAGTCCACAGTTATGCAGCAGCTGCTTCTGGCCGGTCAGAGATGGTGAATCACTCAGGGGATTGGGGGATCCAGCCGCGCCTCCTGTGACATCACGCCCTGCCCCCTGTCTGCATCATCAGCCTGCGCTCAGCAAACACACACAATGTGAGACAGAGGCATGGAAGATTTGTCTCCTAAGGTGGGAGAGCAGTGGGAGCAGGAGACAATGTGGATTGGCACAGGGCATTTTATTTTCACTTCCTCGATGTCTATCAGGTACCAGTGTGGCAGAACCGCACAGATACGGTAATACATTGTATAGACACATCTATATAACTTTTAATGTACTTTTAATAGAAAACAAATTTTCCTTATGTGGAGTTCCTCTTTAAGCTTTATGTTAGTTCACTTTTCTAATATCCCTTTAATTCAGAGAGAACTGAAAGTGAATAGATAGCATAGAGATATTAAACAGTCAAAAATATTGATGCTCTGCAAACCCAGCGGGAGGCTCGGAGTCTCAAGTTAAAAGAAAGCCGAATGAGGTAAGAGACAACAGAAAGCGGATCACAAACCCCATGAAGCAGAGTTCATGCGTCCACCTGTCCTTGTTTCTATCTGCCTTTATATCGGGGCTGACTGGCTGGTGACCTGGAGGACACTTATGTTCTTTCAAGTTTCTTGTAATTCCGAAACTTCTTTGAAGTTCCTGCACGCTATTTTAGACGGACCTCTTCGTGACAATATAACATGAGATTCCATCTATTTCTGCCCTTAAAATCTCCTCAGCTACATTTATACAATGTAAGGTGGATAATTGTTCTGTGGCCTCCAATCATAGGGGGCTTCTCCACAACAAAGGACCACAACAATACCAAAGAACACGTAGCCTAACACTTTTACCTTAGAACACCATTCTACATATACATTAGATACATTATTACTGCTGTATATAGCATTACTTCTGATCCTGAGTTACATCCTGTATTATACTCCAGAGCTGCACTCACTATTCTGCTGGTGGAGTCACTGTTTACATACATTACATTACTTATCCAGTACTGATCCTGAGTTACATTCACTCCAGAGCTGCACTCACTATTCTGCTATTAGGGTCACTGTTTACATACATTGCATTACTTATCCTGTTCTGATCCTGATTTACATCCACTCCAGAGCTGCACTCTATTCTGCTGATAGGTTCACTGTGAACATACAGGATTCAGCCTCTGACCTCCCTCTGTATTTTGATATCCTTGCAGTGGCTGTTCGGTTCTCCCCATACTACAAGGCAATCCCACCATAGATGTCCATTATAGCTGATTGGCTATACAGTTGTCAGCAATGCTATATAAACTGCCGCACAGTCTGTTTGTTTACATAAATGTTGTCAATATTTTGGAAAATTTTGGATACAAAGTAATTTGTTTACATCTAGAAGAATCTAATATTAGACAGGTGCCTGACTCGCGGAGTATTAATTTAGGATGATAAACACTTGTATCTCCTCCTTGGTGCATGATCTCATATATTTTCTCCGTAAAGAAAGCGAGGAAATCGGCGACACAATGCGTTTGGCTCTTCTCTCCAGTAATATCTTCTGCTAATCCGAGCATTTTCCATCTATTGTTTATTTAGAATCTTTGCCATGGCGCGGAAAGCTCTCCCCGTTTACAATGGATTTAGGGCCTGTTTTATGCTCTTGGATTGCGCTGTTTGCCTTTGTATTCCGAGGCTTGTCATTTAACCGGCTGTGACAAACCCCGGGCAGGCAAACACGAATGTGCGCTCGCTGTTCGGCTAGTGCGAGTGTCAATGTTTATTCTACAGATTGTTGTCTGCTGAGGGGGTTACACTGCTGGAGATGTCGATAGTAAGCTATATGACCTTGCTTTGCCTTGGAATTGTCGATGCGATTGTTCAGACCCCCCCTGATAGGTAACACATTTAACGTCCCCCTGTTGTCAACTTAAAGGGGAAATGCATTGAAATAATACAAGCACGCTGTACCATCACTTAAAGGGGTTGTGTCGATGAAGTCATCACTATATAGAAATTAGCATTTGAAGACGAGCTCCTTATATCATTTATACATTGGTATGATAGGTTGTCTGGAAGTTTTCAGAATTAGAGATTTGTTTGGTTAAAGGGGTACTCTGGAGATTAAAGTCTATGGGAAAAAAATTCTCGGCACTTGGAAATCAAAATCCGACCACTTGGAGGTCACCAAGTCCCCTATGAAACCTCCCTAAACGATGCCAATACCTCCGGAATGACACTGGGACATTAGGGGGAGCATGCCTGGGTGCACCCAACACCCGAAAATCACAGTATAATGCCACTCTCCGCAGTTGGGAGGGAAAAATATTTGCGAACTCTTTACGAACATTTATGGCAATGTTCACACACGTTTTCGTTCGTATTTCTTGCGCAGTTACATACATGATTCCAATGTGCGTCTGCAGAGCGTCAAGTTATTCGCACGTATCACGCTTAATGCTGTACGATTCTTACTGGAACAGTATGTATGATGTGCCTTTTTCTGGGCTACTGGAACAATATGTATCAGGTGCCCTTAGTGGGCTACTGGAACAGTATATATCAGGTGCCCTTACTGGGCTACTGGAACAGTATATATAAGGTGCCCTTAGTGGGCTACTGGAACAGTATATATCAGGTGCCCTTAGTGGGCTACTGAAACAGTATATATCAGGTGCCCTTAGTGGGCTACTGAAACAGTATATATCAGGTGCCCTTAGTGGGCTACTGGAACAGTATATAACAGGTGCCCTTAGTGGGCTACTGGAACAATATGTATAACGTGCCCTTAGTGGGCTACTGGAACAGTATATATCAGGTGCCCTTAGTGGGCTACTGGAAAAGTATATATCAGGTGCCTTTTACTGGGCTACTGGAACAGTATATATCAGGTGCCCTTAGTGGGCTACTGGAACAATATGTATAACGTGCCCTTAGTGGGCTACTGGAACAGTATATATCAGGTGCCCTTAGTGGGCTACTGGAACAATATGTATAACGTGCCCTTAGTGGTGTTAAACAGGGACACTATAAGTCACTTGTACACACAGGGTACTGGAATGAATACACCTGCTGCTGATGCTGCTGTTATATCATCTATTTCTTAGCACTGAGAAGGGCTTTGGATTCAGAGATGACTTTTTCGCTTGATCTTTGCCCTGAAAAGGACTTTTGGGTTCTGTAGTAAGCCTGCCTAACCAACACTACTAAAACCTATCTCTCCCTGCTGCAAGATCTCTCCCTGGCTAGGTTGAAAACTCATCTGCGGTTGAGAGGCAGGAGCCAAGTATTTAAGATTCGAGGTCATGTGGTTCAGCTATCCAATGAGGGTAGACGCCGTTTCCGCGCTGCGTTCCTACTCCCAGGGTCCCTCACGGCCTCCCTGCATGGTGATTGGATTAAAAAAAGCGCCAACTGCGATGGGAGGGCTTTCGAATGTTTCCCGTGTATTCGCCTCACTATTTGATTGAATTAGAATCTTTCGAATACCGCAATATTTGATCGAATACCTACTCGATCGAATCATATTCACTCATCTCTAATAGATAGATAGTTTCTTTCCAGTCTGACACAGTGCTCTCTGCTGCCTCCTCTGTCCATGTCAGGAACTGTCCAGAGCAGCAGCAAATCCCCTATAGAAAACTTCTCCTGCTCTGGACAGTTCCTGACATGGACAGAGGTGGCAGCAGAGAGCACTGTGTCAGACTAGTAAGAATACACCACTTCCTGCAGGACATACAGCAACTGATATGTACTGGAAAACTTGAAATTTGTAAATAGAATTAACTTACAAATCTATATAACTTTCTGACACCAGTTGATTTGAAAAAAATGTAAATTCCTATGCTTTCTTACTTACTGTTACGTACTTTGGACCCGAGGAAAGGGAGACAGAAAGAATAGCAGTCTACACCAGCTGCATTGCTCTCTATGGGAGGATATTCTCTGCCATATGCCTTAGTATTACTTTTCATTATGTTCTGCCATGTGTTTAGAGGTATATAAAGATATTTAAACATTAAAGTACAGAGAGAAAAAAAACACAGTCGTATCTTGGTTTGAGAGCAACTTGGTTTAAGAGCGTTTTGGTTTAAGAGCTCACAGTTTTTCAAAATTGTAACTTGGTTTAAGAGCATTGCTTTGGTTTAAGAGCTCCCTGTACTGGGTGGGAGGGGGAGTGGAGGAGGGGCATGGTCTGCATAGCGGGGTCTACAGCCCTGTACTCTGACCCAGCAAGTCTCCCTGACCATCCAAATCAGAGCAGATCCACTTGTGGCTGGGGCTTACATCAGGGGACAGGACTGTGGAGGTAATCTCTCCATAGCTGTAACCCCTCTCTCCCCGGACAGAGAGTGCTGCTATATGATGCCCACATCTGCCCTGCTCATTTCTTCATGCTCCCTGCAGTCTTTGTCATCCCTTGTGTTTCCCATCCTCACCAAGGTACCACTGTATACATATATACTATAATTTTTATAATTTTTTTTGTGGTGGGGGGTATGTTTAGAATAATACCTTCTACGTAGAAACACAGTAGCGGCACTCTCCCATAGGTAAAATTGCTTTATTTCATAGGCAAGAACATTGGACAAACAGTGCGATCCACAGGAAGAGTCATCCAATGAATACTTTATTGAGGATCAATAGGATGTATCTCAATGCTGGAGCAATGTCTCTCCCAAGCACAACACGAGAAAGATGGTGATCCAGCCCCGAAATGCGTCGTATTGATTCAAATCGAGTATACATTCATATTATTATCTTGGATCGGTCATGTTGTCACAATCAATGGGTGCACATCATGATGTAACATGCAATGAATACCTTATTATTGACCAACATAGAACATTCTGATGGTGTACCACTCCTTCATGAGAAACATGCTGGTACAGCACTAAAATGCGTTGTATCGATCTAAGATAAAGTATTCATTGATGTTACCGGCTCCGTTCAGCCAGTTTGTCACAAGCATTAAGTGCATCTCGTGATGTAACATCAAGTGAATACGGTATTGTGGATCAATATGATGCATTTCGATGCTGTAGTAATGTTTCTAGTAGAACATGAAAAAGATGCTAGATTCTGGACCAAAACGCGTTGTTCGATCCTGAAAAAAAATATTGGTCAGGTTGTTATGGGAATTAAGTGCACCTCATGATGTAACATCCAATGAATAGTGTATTGTGGATCAATATGATGCATTTTGGTGCTGTAGTAATGTTTCTAGCACAACATGAAAAAGATGCTGGATTCTGGACCAAAACGCGTCTAATCAATCCAGAAAAAAAGTATTGGTCAGGTTGTCACGGGAATTAAGTGCATCTCATGATGTAACATCCAATGAATAGTGTATTGTGGATCAATATGATGCATTTTGGTGCTGTAGAAATGTCTCTAGTGCAACATTAAAAAGATGCTAGATTCTGGACCAAAACGCGTCGTATCGATCCAGAAAAAAAGTATTGGTCAGGTTGTCACGGAAATTAAGTGCATCTCATGATGTAACATCCAATGAATACTTCATTGTGGATCAATATGATGCATTTCGATGCTCTACCAATCTCTTTCAGATACAATATGAGGAACACATGGGTCCAGCTCCAAATTTCATCATATTGATCCACATAGAGTAGTCATTGATGTTTTCTGATGCAACATCCAGTGAATATTTTATTGTGGATCAATATGATGCATTTCGACGCTGTGCCAATGTCTCTCTTAGGTACAACATGAGAAACATGCTGGGCGGGACCAAAACGCGTTGCGTTAATTCAAAATAGAGTATTCATTAATGTGACCAGCTTGGATCTTTTTGTCACAGGTTTTTAGTGCATCTTATGATGTAACATCTAATGAATACTTTATTGTGGATCAATTTGATGCATTTCCATGCTATAACAATGTATAAAATGCAGATCGTACACCAAAATGCGTAGTATTTATCCATAATAAAGTATTAATTGATGTTATCAGATTGGACAAATTTGTTCCAAGCATTAGGGGCATGTCATGATGTAACACTCAATAGATCAATATGATGCCTTTCCATGTCTTACCAATGTTTCTCAACTACAACAAGAATATGATGCTGGTCAAGCACTGAAACGCGTTGTATAAATCAAAACCAAAAAAGTATTCATTTGTGTTGCATCATGATTTTTAGTAAATACTTGTAACAAGCTGGTGAAAGTATCAATAAAGTCCTCATCTTCAAACCCTGTAGTGATGGTATATCCGTGTAAGATCCATCAATGATAAAGTATTCATTAATGTTTCCAGCTTGGATCCATCATGTTGTCACATGTATTAGGGGCACTTCATGATGTAACATCCAATGAATACTTTATTGTGTATTAATATGATGCATTTCGACGCTGTAGTAATATCTCTCTTAAGTACAACATGGAAAAGATAATTCTGGACCAAAACGCGTTGAATTGATCCAAAATAAAGTGTTTGTTGATATTACCGGCTAGGATTCAGTTTCTCACATTTAACATCCACTGAATACTTTGGATCAATATACTGCATTTCAATGCTCCCAGAGTAATATGCTGGTCTGGGACCAAAACGCGTTGTATTAATCCAAAATAAAGTTTTTATTTATGTTACTTCTGTTTGTCACAGGCATTTGATGCATCTTGTGATGTAACATCCAATGAGTAATTTATTGTGGATCAATATAATGCATTTCTGTTGTACTAATATCTCTCTCAAGTAAAGAATGAGAAAGATGCTGGTCCAGCGCCAAAACGCGTCGTATTGATCCCAAATAAAGTATTTATTAATGTTACCTGCTTGGATCAGTTTATCACATTTAACATCTGATGAATACTGTGGATCAATATGTTGCATTTTAATACTATACCAGTATTTCAGCAAGAGAATGATGCTGGTTCATGACCAAAACACATCATATTAATCTACAATAAAGTATTCATTAATGTTCGATCTCTTGGTCACAAGCATTTAGTGCATCTTGTGATGTAACGTCCAATGAATACTTTATTGTTAATCAATATAATGCATTTAGATGGTGTATTAATGCCTCTTCTAAGTATAAGAGAAAGATGCTGCTCCAGCACCAAAACGCGTCGCATTGATCCAAAATAAAGTATACCTTAATGTTACTGGCTTGGATCAGTTTGTTACATTTAACACTCACTGAATACTTTGGATCAACATGTTGCATTTCAGTGCTCCCAGAATAATATGCTTGTCTGGGACCAAAATGCGTCGTATTAATTCAAAATAAACTGTTTATTAATGTTACTTGGATCTGTTGCTCACAAGCAATATTGAATCTTGTAACATCCAATGAATACTCAATTGTGGATCAACACAATGTATTTAGATGCTGTGGTAATATCTATCTCAAGTACAAAATGAGAGATGCTGTTCCAGCACCAAAACGCGTTGTATTGATCCAAAATAAAGTATTTATTGCTATTAGTGGTTTGGATCAGTTTGTCCCATTTAACATCAAATGAACATTAGGGATTAATATGTTGCATTTTAATGTTAAACCAGTATTTCTTCTAATTACAACAAGAAAAAGATGCTGGTTCAGGACCAAAACGCGTCATATTAATCTAAAATAAAGTATACATTAATATCACTTTTATCTGTTGGTCGCAAGCATTAAGTGCATCTCATAATGTAATGTCCAATGAATACTTTATTGTTAATTTAAATGATGCATTTCGATCAGTATAAGAGAAAGATGCTGGTTCAGAACCAAAACGCGTTGTATCGATCGAAAATAAAGTATTTGTTGATGTAACTGGCTTGGATCAGTTTGTCACATTTAATATTCAATGAATTCTTTGGATCAATATTTTGCATTTTAATGCTCCCAGAGTAATATAGTGGTCTGGGATCAAAACGCGTTGTATTAATCGAAAATTAAGTATTCCTTGATGTTAACGGCCTGGATCAGTTTGTCACATTTAACATCCAATGAATAATTTGGATTGCTATGTTGCATTTCAATGCTCCAAGAGTAATATTCTGGTCTGGGATCAAAACGCGTCATATTAATCCAAAATAAGTAACATGTTACTTGGATCTGTTTTTCGCAAGCATTTAGTGCATCGTGTGATGTATTATCCAATGAATACTTTATTGTTAATTAATACCAAGCATTTTGATTCCCTAACAATCTCTATCCCAATTACAACAGGAGAAACACGTCGGTCCGGCACCAAAACGCGTCGTATCGATCCAAAATACAGCCCCTATTGATGTTACATCATGAATTTCAGTTAATACTTGTGACAAGTCGGCGAAAGCTCCGATAAAACCTTCTCCCATGTGCCTAGCTTTTTCCGGTACATCACTGTAAAGCACTATCAATGGATTTTTCTTGTTCCTTTTCGTCTTACGTTCCCGGACCCTGAAGGAATCTTAAGCTCTTGTTTATTCAGTTCCTTCAGATGAATGCGAAACAACGGTTCAAAATGGAGTCCTTCCTCTCCGAGGACGGTCCTAGTTAACTTCACAACAAGGAAGATTAGTAGGCTTTTTGGCTCACGCGTTTTTTCCTCTTTTCCATCTAATGAATTTAGCCGATAATAAGCGGCCGGGGGCTTCATCAGGATTCAGCCCATGGCTTCCAGTTTCCATTCTCTGCCTTTAAATGAGGCCTGCCTCATAAACCGCAGACATCCATCATAAGAAAGTAGCAAAGGCGCGTTACAGAAAGCTCTTTTCATGAAGTCAATCAGGCATTCTTATCACCGGATGACGTCCTCTGCGGCAGCGGCGGAATCTGCATGTATTTACAGGCTGCACCGTCTATTATTAACCCCCCGGCAGCCATATAACCCAAACACGGACATAACCGTAATTGGAATAATTTGAGAAACCAAACTGTTTTTCGAGGAGGATAAACCTCTCCCCGGGACCATTTGGCCGTCCCTTCCCTTATGTTCGTATTTGCACACAAAGCGGTCGATTCGGCTTCCAACGTGTTTTTTTATTAATTACTTGTGAATCAATATTTCTCCAGGAACAGGTGCGGCAGGTTCTAAAACTATAAAAACAACCAGTCAAAATTAATTAAAAAAAAAATTTATTTGGTCCCTATGAGGTTCGTTGCTTCACGTCATAATAGACCTTGCCAAGGATTGAACGAGGCCAAAGTCAAAAACAACCGGAACAAATAACCATCAGTAATAGAATCGTGAGAGCAATTGACTGTGTAGACGACAATGGGGTAATTTTTTGGAAAAAGAGATGAGAGAAAACACACCTGCTCCCGGCAGCTCTGCTTTGTCATTTGGCAAAATTGTCCATTATTCAAATGTTAACTCAACTCCTTGTCCTGCTGTTTTTGCAACTGGTTGGCTCAGCTGGGTGTCGGATGACACGATATCCGGGGGGAGGGGGGGGGGGCTCATTAAGTGGTCCGTGGAGGCCGCTCGTCTGGAAATCTAGGAGGGATACGTTAACTTTGTCATTATAATCATTCTCTGTCATTGTGCAGTGAGTTAAAGTCGAATAGGGTCATGTGATCCTACAGATGAAGCAGAGGGGAGTTTGTTATGTGCCAAAAAAAAAAAAGTCAGAACAAGCATTGTGTCTCCATTCACACCATGTGCAATGTTTCCGTGTTACAACCTATCCACGTCATAAAGCAGGAAGATCTACAGTATATATATATATATATATATATATATATATACACAATGAAGGAGGGGGTCCGTCTTTAAGGCTTTCTGAAACATGGCCGCCATCTTAAAAGTTGCCATATTGAATCAAGGGCAAGTTCTTCCAAAACTTGTAGTACATAAGACGCCAGAATTATCTTAGATTTGCATCTCTTGTGGTTCAAAAGGTATCAGTATAGAAAGTTGTTTCTTGTTCAGCTTCAGCTCTGTGTTCAGCACCATGGACAACACTTTAAAGTGGAACTCAAGCATTTATTTTTTTTCTTTCAAATCAACTGGTGTCAGAAAGTTATACAGAGTTAAAAATGAATTTGATTTAAAATTTTCAAGTCTTCCAGTCCTTATCAGCTGCTGTATATCCTGCAGGAAGTGATGTATTCTTTCCAGTCTGACACAATGCTCTCGGCTGCCACTTCTGCCCATGTCAGGAACTGTCCAGAGCAGGAGAGGCTTTCTATAGGGATTTGTTACTGCTCTGGACAGTTCCTGACATGGACAGAGGTGGCAGCAGAGAGCATTGTATCACACTGGTAAGAATACACAACTTCTTGCAGGACATCCAGCAGCTGATAAGTACTGGAATGATTGAGATTTTTAAATAGAAGTAAATTACACATCTATATTACTTTCTGACACCAGCTGATTTGAAAGGAAAAAAAAATTACTGGAGTTCCCATTGAAACACGTGTTGTTTTAACTTTTCGTGTTGATAACTTTTGAACCACGAGATATCGCAAATCTAATCGATTTCTAAGATATAGAGCTGACATATCCCTTTAAACTTATGATTTCCCTTATAATCCAATCTTATTGCCCCATCTGTCCCTGTAATTTCCCCTTTAAGTTGCTAGAGATTTGCATGGTGCTGTCCTGTGGATCGGCACATGCAATGGATGCGGCATACAGAAGGCACAGTGATTACATGGTGTGAAATGGGACAAGGCAGCATTTCAAGGACTATAAACTGCTTTTCAGAAGGATTCTTCTCCCCATATTCTCCATTAATTTTATTCCACTGTGTAATGGGAGATATATCCGCATGACGGAACCCTGGACGAGCCTCATATGCGTCGGGCTCCGGTCTCGAACCATTTATTTCACCCTCTTGAATGTATTCATACTAAACAGATATTTTCCAGGAATTCATCACGTTACATGTTGGAGCTGTACGGTTGGATCACGCTGGATATTTGTTCTCTTTATGGGGGTTGTCTAGTTCAGGAACCCGTTCTCAAATACCCTATAGGGGAAACCTTAGAAAATATAAGGGGGTCCGTTTTCCTATATACATATACAGAGTCAAAAGAATCAGGACAGCCTTTTATTTCAGAAACAAAAGAGTAATAAACATATCTGATACCCCAGCAGGTAATGGGTGAGGGGGGTCTATCTTTTAGGTTATGTTCGGAACATGGCCACCATTTTCAAGGACGGTATATTTTTTATAAGGAAGGCAAAATTTTCAGTGGAAAGGGGGTCATGTAGCATATCAAAGAAGACCACAAATATCTAACTGGTAGGGGATAAAATAAAATAAATAAAATCACTAACGCGATGACTATTTACTTATACTTACTTTACTATAAAATAATGCTTTCCTTCTAAGCTCAAGAGTCATAGAGGCCAAGCTGAGCTGTAGCGTGCATGCCTCCTCCCTCCACCACCCCTTCCTGTCCTGTATATTTAATATATATGAGGCTCAGTTATGGAAGCCAAACAGGGAGGGGTGAAGGAGGGAGGAGGCAGGGATACAACAGCTCAGCACCATGTCTAGGATACTTGAGCTTAGAAGAAAAACATCATTTTATAACTATAAACAGCCATTAGCATGTTTTTTTTTTTTAAATCTCCCTATTGGCTATCTGCATGTTTGGGCTCTGAGTATGATATAGAGCTGACAGATTAATGGTGGCGAAAGCTTAAAGCGATTGCCTGTGATGCACAGCTATTTGATGTGTTTAAAAAAGGGAACTCCAACCATTTTTGTTTTCTTTTGAAACAACTAGTTTGAGAATGTTTCGTGGCTTTTTAATTTACTTTTATATATACAAATCTCAAGTCTTCCAGTACTTATCAGCTGCTGTATGTCCTGCAGGAAGTGGTGTATTCTTTCCAGTCTGACACAGTGCTCTCTGCTGCCACCTCTGTCCATGTCAGGAACTGTCCAGAGCAGGAGAGACTTTCTGTTGGGATTCCTGACAGTTCCTGATATGGACAGATATGTCACCAGAGAGCACTGTGTCAGACTGGAAAGAATACACCACTTTGTGTAGGACGTACAGCAGCTGATAAGTCGTGGAAGGCTGTACATTTTTAATTGCAAATCTATATAACTTTCTGACACCATTTAATTTTGAAAGAAAATTGGAGAAACCCACCTAAAGACAGCAGACTGAGTCAGTATACAGCAGGGTTCTGGCCATTTTTCAAAGCTTTTATGGGTTGGATAGTAACTTACATGATGGCCACCTATAGGTGGCACTAGAGAGACAATGAGGGAGATTTATCAAAGGGTGTACATTTTAGACTGGTGCAAACTGCCCACAGCAACCAATCACAGCTCAGCTTCCAGCTTTGGTGAAAGAAAAGAGGAGCTGTGATTGTTCTTTGATAAATCTCCCCCAATGTTCTTCCCTCTAAATGGGAAAAAAAATTGCCTTTTTTCCCATAAATCATTGATAGCAAGTCTCCTCATAGCAGCTGAGTCTCTTATAAGAGCCAGTAACCCCGTTGAGCAAAAGTTACAAATGCCCCCTGAAGCTCTTCCGCTATACTAGTGCTATACAATCTGTTTTAGGCCTAAAATGATGTGTTGATTAATTCCACAATATATGAATTTATAATTAATATCATTCTGGCTCCCTGCAGTGACTACTAGGGGGAACGAACTGATTATGGATTTACGCAGCTATTAAAGAACACTGTAATCTGTATATAATGAGCTCCCCCTAGTGGCAGGTGACTCGCTACTGCAGCTCCAGGCTAGGTTGGGTCTGTAATAGTTTATATTTCTCATTTATGAAGAATGCATTACCCATGGGGTAACAATGAGCACAGAAGAAATCTCCTCCTATAGTAAGAGTGTTAGAGGTTGCAGACACTCCCCCGAGGGACCCCCCAAGATGACTTTTCCACAATATGTAGCCCTATTTTGAAATAGCTAGAGACAACTAAGAAATATAAAAATCAAAAGCGATCAGACCATAGTCCAAAAACATCTCATCAATATATAACACCATAATCATATTATATGAACCAAAAGGTTTGCGGAATGGAAGAACTTTGCTCGTATTTTCTCTTTGTGGGATTTAAATCATCAATAAAATATTAAGGCCTGAACTTCTCTGGCGGTGAACCGTGCCCGATTTACATATTCAAGCTGAAGCAATGCAATTTTTTTTCACCTTTTACTCTTTAATTATAGGATTGCTTAAAAATATCAAGTTGTAGAGTAACATGTAAGGTTAGAACGGAACACGTTTTCTTTCTGACGTCTATGACACCAGATCAATGTTATTGACTAAAAAGAAAATCTAATAATAAAGTAACACCCAAGATTTACATAAATTATCACAATTCGCTTATTCTGTGTGTGTATGACAAGACGGAATTTTTGACAGTTTTTTTTTTTTTTTTTACTTTTCTCTGGCTGTCATCAAATCATCAATCTATAGGTTTGAAATAATTAGAGCTGCTATACAGATCTGATATATCTGAATATATTAACTCTCAAAAAGCAGAGAGTGGTACTACTACTATTATAACCACAGTGACTGCAACATAACCCCCAAGGGTTATGGGCTCAAAATTGTAAAGTTAAAGGCTGAGATGACAATGTGAACCTAAACATGTTTGATACAGTCAGTATCAGAATCACTAGGGTTGTTCAGTATTTTAAGCGTGGGCGGGGCATCGAAAGGAAAGGGTAAAACTATAGCAGCTACGATGGCAAGTTACCCTTTTGTAAAAATTCTACAGGGCACAGCAACTGAAAGCACTTAAAGAGTATAGAATATACACCAGTGGTAGCTTAAAAGCTTAATAAAAGTGTTGGGGCTAAGGGTGACAGCAGGAAGACAATAGAGTTGCTCAGGGGCAGAACTACCTCTGTAGAAACCATAATGGCTGCAACACATCCCCTCATTTGCAAGTAGTGTCCCCTTGTAAAGTGTAGTATGTCTTTACCTATGATGTGGCACTACAGGTATCAGAGCATCTAATGTTTCTCAATGCTTTAAGCATGGGCGGGGCTATGATTAGTTAAAATTAAAGCAATAATGGTCATTATGGTAACTCTTGTTTTGTAAAACACATATGGCTACCTTCAAACACCACCCACAGATATAGAAGTAAAGGTATATCGCTACATATATCAGAGTGCCTAATAGTTCTCAGTGCTTTAAGCATGGGCGGAGCTTGGAGTAGTTTAAATTAAAGCAATAATGGCCATTATGATAACTTAGATTTTGTGAAGCACGTATGGCTACCTTCAAACTCCACCCACAGATACAGTTGTAGTGGTATATTCCTACATACATCAGAGTGCCAAATGTTTAAGCATGGGTGGGGCTTGGAATAGTTTCCATTACAAAAAATGGCCACTATGGTGATATACCTTCTCTGAAACACATAAGGCTCCCTTCAAACAACATCCACAGATATAATAGTGGTGGTGTATTGCCTACATATATTAGAGCACATAAATTTCTGTTGATGTTTTAAGCATGGGCGGGGCTTGGATTAGTTTAAATAATAACTCTCTCAAAGAGATGTAAAGGTAAATGACTGATTATAAGATTTGAGGGATCGCCTCGGTTGTTTTTAAGGCCGGCTCTGCTCTTCTTTAAGTCTTAGTAGCAAAATGATAAATATTTATTGAATTAATTTTTATTTATTATATATATTTTTATTCATTTAGTTTTTTGTTTATTTTTTTTTAACTTAGTATTCCTTACTATTAAAAAAATAAAAATAAAAAAAACTCTCTGAAAGTGTTTGCAATATACTAAATGAGCAATAAGAAAATAATGGAGACGTAATGGCGGCACACATGGGGATATACTAAGACTTTTTGAAACCGGGAGTACTTTATTGATACATATGATGTTGGCCAGTGCTCCCCACCTGTCACACTGCATCTCTCATCCTGTCTGAAAGAGGAGAGGAGGAAAGCCACATGTTGGGGAGCACTGGTCTGTGCTGCCATATAGTGCTCCTGCATGGCTCCATACTGTGAAGATTTTAACCAATACTTCTTGAAAAAATATAAAAATATCTCTGCAGTGCTCTATGGCACCCGATGAAACACGACATGATAATTCTAATGCCTATAATTTCTACCTTCTTTAAAGTTTTGTTGCATATACAAAAGGAATGATAAAATTACAGTTTTCTTTTTGAACTTTTTTGGATTTTTCATAATGTTGAACCCCATTGACTTACAATTACTTGTACAACTACAAATCGCTGTAGTTCAGACTTTTCCTGATCTGAATAGACACGGTAAACTTTAATCTAACAATGCTCGTGACAGGCATTAGCATATCATCTGCATTTCATAAAATGGCATATATGAATTATACAGGAAGAATGAAGAGAAGTCGGTGTATAATTTTCTGTAACATTTTACTTTTTGATTATTTTTCTTTTTAACATTTTTACATAATACAGTCCAAGTTTTGATTAAACATTGACTTCAATCAAGCTTAAAATAAGTACAATTTAATGCCATTTTTATGTGAAATGTAAAGAAGATTACATTATATAATATATTTAAGAAAAATGTAAAAAAAAAAAAAAAAAAGATTAAAATCCATTTCACATTCTTTAAGCTTCATAGCAGTCTGTGATCTGTTTTAACCAGTATAGACATACAGTACAGTTTAAGAATACATTTCTGGCTGTGTGCATCCACCACTAGGGGACGCTTAGGAGCCTATTATATACTATTAGTGCTGACAGCTGGGAGACAAATGAAGTCTGATTTTGTCTATGTAGCTATTGTAGCATTGTTAATGTCATTAAAGAGGTTAAAATTGCTAGAAGCAGAGTCTTTATGAAAAAATTACACAAAGAGCACACCGTTCCTCAAGGGCAGAATTACTGCTGTATAAAACAAAGAGGCTGCAGTATAGCTTGTAGGGGCACCTGTAGGGGTCGGCCAAGATGGTAACTCAGATACCTGAAGATTCATTGTAACTTTTAGGATATATTTTCATAGGCTCTACAGCTCTCAGAACTTCTAGTGTTGCTTAGTATTTTAAGCATGGGCGGGTCTTGGAGTACATAATGTTTTAAGCATGGGCGGGTCTTGGAGTACATAATGTTTTAAGCATGGGCGGGGCTTGGAGTAGTTCATGATAAAGTAATAGTGGCCACTATGATAAAAAAAAATCTTTTCTGTGACACATATGAAACCCCCTTAGTGTCCCTGTAGATTTCCCACAGATGTTCTGGATTATTGGAGAGACATAGACAATCTAAAGGAATAGAAAATGTCCCTTTAAAAGGGTTATCCATGCTCAGAAAAATCATTGCTGCTTTCTTCCACAAACGTGTGTGCTTGGGTTGTCTGAGGCCCAAGATTCAAAGATTCCATCATACATATATGTTAGCCTATACAGATACAATGAAAATGTTGTACTTCAAGTGATAATCTGGAACATTGGATAATCTGACACTGATTCTTGTTTCTATGAACATGGCATAATACAAGATCAGGGAACGGAGCAAAGAGAACAACAGATCAGGTATGGCAGCACATTGAGCAGTAGGCAGACCAAATGGTTCTTCTAGATCACACCCTACCATGGAGGTAAAGCTACTAGAGATATATCTCTGTAATATGGCATTCAATGGAGAGGCACATAGAGATATATGGAAGTATAGTACAGACCAGGGCTTCTGAAACTTTTTGTACTTGGGCCTTATCCGGCCATCCATGTTGATGCCGGGACCTCACCAAAAACACATACTACTCTGCAGTTCCAGATGCTGCCATCTAGTGCACATAATATCCTACAGCAACACCAAAGTGCAGAAATAAATATTCTTTCACCTGTAGCAATCCAGCACCACACTGAAGCAATACATACTGCCCCCTGCAGTTACCCAACACAACAGGGCACCAATAAATACTTCTCCACCTGTACTAAACTAACATCACAATGCAGCAACAAATATCGCTCCACCTTTAGTAAGCTAACACAGCAGTGCAGAAATACATACTGCTCCACCTGTAGTTACCCAACACCAAAGTGCAGAAATACATACTGCTCCACCTGTAGTTACCCAACACCACAGTGCAGAAATACATACTGCTCCACCTGTAGTTACCCAATATGGCAGTGCAGAAATACATACTGCTCCACCTGTAGTTACCCAACACCACAGTGCAGAATACATACTGCTCCACCTGTAGTTATCCATGTAGTTAACATAGTGGAAAAAATAATAATTTTAGGCAAATCACATACTGGAGCAGGGACTCCCATCATAGACTCCTGTACACTAAGCAGTAATATAAGCATATTCACTGGGCAGTAATAAAAGCTTATATACTGGGCAGGGAGCAGAGTACTTGGCCTTTAGGGGAGTGTGGCCTCCTAAAGGTAGGAAGCAACGCGTAGATAAGTATAGACAGGTGCATGGACACCTGTCAATAACAGAGGTCCCTGCACCCAAACAGACATTGAGTTTGAATTGATTCTAAAGTCCGATTTCAGTGAAACAAATTTCTCTACATACAGTATGTATATATCAATTTCTCTATTACTATGACCCGAACGTTATAGATTTATATACATTTATAAATCGTAGCACATTTCCCGTGAAGATCTAGCACCTTGCGCTTTGATTTGACATTAGTTATTGCTCCGGAGTTCTTTCTGAGTGTAATTCCTGGTAAATTTATAAGCAGGATTTAATGGCTCTTTCTTCCTCCTCCGAGCGTTACCACAGGGAACAATGAATACAATCACACATACATCTCTTGTACGACTTAGAGGGGAAGTTAAATAAGAATATGAATTGTACGGCTGTGGCGGCGGCTTTGTTCTGGAAAGGACTTCTCCTAACTAAAGCAAATTCTTTATAAACTGTTAATTGCAATGTCTTTGCTAAATTCCTGCTGCCGTCCTTGTAAATGGTTGTACAAGGATAAAACCCGCAGCCCAGCTGATATTTTATTACATTCTTTGCTTGCTGTGAAAAGTATCTCTGGAGAAGTTCATTTTCTTTTATATTTGGTAATTTTGCAGTCAACCTGACAAAAAAACCCCTCTGCATTAGTAAGCAGTAGCTGTGTCAGCACGCCATTAGTATATAATACCATGCTCATTCATAGGGGCAAATGTGCTTGGGATTGCCACTCATACCATTCCCTTTAATGGGAGGGAGCTGCAGTACCAGGAACAGCCACTTGGGGAGCTCTTCACCTGCTGGTTAGTAAGGGTCCCAGAAACCGGGCTTACACCAATAAAACAGATTACCTATTCTAAAATAGGTCATCCATGTTTGTTCTCCTAAAACCCTAATTTAAGCCCTGTCAATTTGCCAAATCTATATAAAAATGTAGATGTGTTAGTCCAACAGCCTTGCGACAATCCTATAAGGTTTTGAGTCGTATAATAATATTTTAAGCTCCCTTCATTCAGGCAAAAAAGTTGAATAGTACATTTTGTTCAACCAATAGATGCCACTAGGGGGAGCTCTCTACAAAAGGATTTGTTCAGCTTCCATTGGTGGCATATAAAGAGCTCCCCCTAGTGGCAGAAAGGACAATTATCATCTAAATTCATGGTTTCTTTGTACTTCTCAATACTAAGAGACCTTCCTTGTGTGTCCCTATTGGTCATAAGGGATTTTTATGTATATTAGCTAGCATTTCAATAAATACAGATGTGCTAACCCCTTACCTTACCATTTCTCACCGTACAAATTTAGTACATTATTATACTATATTATTAGAATAGTAAAGAAATCAAGCAATACATTTTAGAGGCTGAGTGAGTATATTTCATTGTAAGCTTTTCTTCTTCCAAAACCATAGGCAGACTGCAATTGACATCACAACCACTGGGTGGCCACATATAGACACATATAGCATAAACAACTCCTAACACAAAATCACAAAATGCTGTTTGTTTCAAAGCTGTTCTTCTTATTCCACAACTCTAGGGATATGTTGAGACCAAAAGAACGATAAGGTCAGACACATTGTACATTGCTAAAATTTTATTGTGATTAAGTTTTATTTTTTTTTTACCTGCAGTACCACTCCTAACCACTGATTAAAGCAGATTTTTGTGTAGAAACTAAGCAACAGCGCCCCCATATCTATTTTTTTCTGTAAATGCTTACTTTTTTTATATAGTATTTAAAAGAAACATATATTGTTTGTTGTACTCTTGATGTAATAAACATTTTTTTTTCCATCTTCTCTCTCTATTCTTTCGTAACTTGACAAAAGCACAAAAGGCAAATGCAAACTAGAATAAATGTATAAATCTCCCACCCAATTAAAAAAAATGAAGCCATATTTATTGTTCTCAATTAACTCGGAGACAGAATACATTAGCCTTTTCCAGATCTGTCCTGATGGGGAATCGAACACACGGCAGCCAGCGTAGACCTTGAACTCGAGTTTACTCATATCCCTGTGATGTATTCTGTCATATTCCCAGGATAAACAGGGCTCATGGATAGTCGCAGAACAATAGTCAACAGTTGCCATGTAAACAATAATTTACAGCTGCAAAATTATAAGTTTTTGTTTTTTCATAATGATAGTAAAAGCCATATAAACGGTAAGACAATACAATACAAAAATGTACACAATACACCACAAACAAACAAAAAATTCCAGCTGATGGACAATGAACACATTGACACTACGTAAATTCGCTCTCCTGACAGGCCTTTATTTACGGTCATACGCTACGGTACCCTCGCCCGGCGGACTCATTGTTGCCGACTTCCGAGGATCACCGCACTTTGGGAGAGGGTGCGAATACATTGCTTTTATTTCATCTGACCTCCTTACCTCTATTATGTTTCCTATATGCTTCATTTATTCTTACAGACAACACCACCATTGGCTTTCTATATATCTTTTACGCTTGTTTTCTTAGCCGTGATGCCCCACTTGATCTTTTTCTCTTGCTCCTTTTTAGCTTATTACGCCCTTGGGGTAAGAAGGAAGATTTTTTTTTTTAATCCCGGCAATGGGTGAAATAATTTATGGGGGATTTGATATTCTGCAGGGAGCTATATGAAGTGTCTCCAACTTGGCGACCTCCTCTGTAATTCCTTCCTAGATTATGTTCTCCCAGGCTGGGAATAGACATCTGTCGCCAAATTTCACGTTGTATTTTTCCCCCACCTAATTCTCGTCCTACTATTTTTCACCCTCTGTAATTCGATACTCCAGGTGCGTCACTGTTTTTTTCCATTTTTCTTCCTGACACAGACGGCTCCCCGGCACAGTTGTTAGGACACAATGGACCCAGCATGGCCTTTCTCAATCCTCAGTTTTTAGATCTTGTCTCTGAGGGAAACTTTGCATGACAATAGCCACCTACGGAAGCTTTGACGCTTATTATGTTGGCCAAAAGTAGCATCTGTTAAAGGGGTCTAGTGGCTGAAGGAGCTTCCATTCATAGATCTTCTCATTTCCATTTGGGTCCCTTTAGGTCGAGTGTTAATAGGGAGTCAGTGGAGCAGACGGCAAAATGGAGCAATCAAAACAAATGCCTAAATAAAAGAGCCGGGAACGGGCGCCGGAGCTAATAGTTTGATGTGTTAAAATATCAAAGTGCAAAAGTCACATTGTAGCTGTGAACCATTAATCCGCGGTGATGTGGTCAGGCCCTTGTGCACTGGGTTGGCTCTAAATTACAACCTGTGGGACGTCAGGGGAGGAGGGGAGGATGTTGATGCATATGTTACTATGTTCCTATGTGGAAATTTAGGTAAAAGAAGAGCTCTAGCATAGTTAGATCTTTTATCTCCATCGGGGGGTATCCACGATTTTTGCCCAGATGATTACATTTTCTGATACAATAGGCCACTATGAAATTCTATACGGTACACATTCTATTTCTGTACAGTATACATTCTATCTTTGCATTGGAGCCAATGGCCAAGATATAGTATGTCTAACTAGAGTATAATTTGGAGGTATATGTCACATATTCACGTAACATCAACAGATAGATTAAATGGAACATTTGGTTGGACGCCGAAGGGTTTTGTTTCTAAAGAAGCCAGCCAGGAAATGTAGTATTACCATTAGAGATGAGCCCAATCAGTGATGGACTGGGGTATCTGGGGCCCACCAGAGGAAATGATCCTGGGAGCTCACCAATGAACAACCAGTGAGAAACAACATGTCAGTTAGTGTTTGTGCAGGTTCTAAATCTGGGAGCCCACCGGAGGATCCTCTGGTGCTCTGGTGGGCCAGTCCGACACTGAGCCAATTTGAGCATGCTTGAGTCCGTCTTAACCCGAGCATGGTGCATTTGATTAGTAGTGGCTGATGACATTGGATCTAGCCATTAAGGCTGCCTGGAAAACATGGATACAATCAAAGGTCATAGGTGTAACCAAGTTTTCCAGGACTACCTAGGGTACATCCAACTTCTTCAGCCACTAGTTAGTGATGTGTGAACCTCCTGATGTTCAGTTTATTAATTAATCATGATCAGTTTGTGTGCGCCGAACATTCACGAACAAATAAGGAACATACAGTAGAAGCATACGTTTCAGTCTACGTACGTGCGTATAGAATATTAGACGAAAAGTAAGTTCGCAAGTTCGAATATGTTCAAAAATGCTGGTTATAACCATTCCATTCATTGAACAAATTGTTTGTGATCGGCGAACACAAACAATTGGCGTCATGTTCGTACGAATATACGAATATTTACGAACATGTTCGCTCATCACTACCGGTAATCAATTGCCGCACGCTCATTCAGGGAATCGATCTATGAAATATAAGGATTCCTTGAGCTTTCTAAGGAAAAAGGCTCTGTATTCTGCTTCTTAGAGGGATCCAAAAGTAGGATACCCTCTTAGAATCCATTATTAATAAAAGATGAGCAAAACAAATTTCTCCAAGGTTCGTTTTAAAAATTTGTGAAAATTTTTTATATGCTCACCTGTCTGTGATCCCCCGGCGTCCTCTTCTCTAGCCCCCTCCAGCCTGCTCAGCCAATCACTGGCCACAGCACTGTTCCGTCTCAGTCAATAATTGGCTGAGCAAGCTGCAGGAAACTGAGGACACCAGAGACACAGGAGAGGACACCGGGGGAGCCCGGACAGGTAAGTATTGCAACAGGTAAGTATTGTTAAATTGTTTCAGTGTGGTTCATTAAGGTTTGGCTCACAAGTTTGCAAATTTTACGCCAAACCTGCTCCCAGTTCCCTGTCTGTGCTGTTCCGATGGTGCTCATCCCACTGCTCAGTTTCCTCTTCTCCATCCCTATATATAAGAAATGCCTTTTCTGGCAATGACTGGATGCAGGTCACCCACCTCTTCCAGTCATTGGCCGAGCGGTCACTTCCTGGGTTTCAGAACGGAGAACAGGAAGTTCTGAGCAGCAGGACCAGCACCAACAGGGAACTGGCAGCAGGTGAGTACTGTACATGTGTTTTATAAATTATGCCCCCCCCCCCTGTCTACCTTTGACTGTAACTTTTACACAGTGCCGAAACTGAGCACTGATCAGTCGTGGACCCTTATACATAGGCTGATTATTGGTGGTGAGCGTTCCTGACTCCCAGTAATTGGCCCTTTACTCTGCAGCTCTAATTTGACTGATCGAAGAAAAAAACATGGAACTCTGGGTAAAAAAAACAGATAATAAATTGGAGTAAATAATAAACTCAGCTCAGGGGCATCTGTGGTGCATGAACTTTGAAGACTATTTTCTCTGTCAGGGAGGGGGCAGATGCACTCAGCAGGAGGAGAAGGCGGGGGAGGGGGGGGATAGGACGACCAAGAAGGGCGCCGTAAAGGCTAATGATGAAAAGACGTTGTGCTGTTTTGGTGCCTTGTTGTGAGCCAGGCTGTGAGTCATTATTCTGCCCACTGGACAGTGATTGACAAATGTGTTTACTAAGAGATTCTGCAGCTGCTGTGGCGTCTTTGCTCTTACAGGTCCTGCTGTGCCATGCTGGGTTTATTTTCTCCACCAGTGCATCTGTAAGGACCTGGGAGGGATGTAAGTCATATAAGATGGATTTGCTTCATAGGCACAATGAAAGAGTGCAAACAATGTATATATATATATATATATATATATATATATATATATATATCACAGTCCAACAATTCATTGATCATTTAACTCCATAGGTTTGCATTTTAGCCATTATGTGCTTTTATCACAGTTGGCTTAAAGGGAGACTCTGACAAAAATTTGTCAAAGTAGCAAAGAGAGCACTGTGTCAGACTGGAAAGAATACACCATTTCCTGCAGGACATACAGCAGCCGATAAGTACTGAAAGACTGGACGTTTTTAAATAGACGTAAATTACAAATATTTATAACTTTCTTGCACCAGTTGATTTGAAAGGGAAAAAGAAATGGCAGGAAACCCCTTCCGGGGGGTTATATCGCAACGGCCGATATCGGGCGATGATCGTTCTGTGGAATAGGGCCTTAAGTATACCTGCTGATCTAAGACAGATAATGGGTTTATTCCTGTATCCCTGGTGGTCTAGGGCAGGTAGTTTCTGAAGACAGTGAAGGGTTTGATGCCAGCATCTGTGGTGATCTGTGGTAGTAATGGTGTTAGCATTAGCGTCACTAGCGACCTGGGGCACTGAAAAGGTTGTTGTCTGTAGCAGCCGCTGGTCTAGGGTAGGCAAAGGGTTAATACACATATCCTTAGTTGTCTTGGGCAATGTGTATGTGTGTGAAGTGAGTCGTTTCAATATCCTTGGAGGTCCAGTACAATGAAGGGGCTAATGTCAGTATACCTGGTGGTATAGGACAAGTAAAAGTTGATTCAGGATACATAAGGTTAATGTGGGATCCCTTATGGTCCACAGTAGTTGAAATAGTAAATGTTAAATAAGTATTCTGCACCAAAATCACTTTTTAAATGTTGCTGCCAATGGGGATAACATAGCAAGCAGGTTATTCTTACCTTTCCGTGCTCCCCCGCTGTCCTCCTATCTTCATGTCCCTGTCTTAGTGATCCTGTCTTCACTTCTGAGACTCGTCTGAGGGTGACAGCCAGCTCAGCCAATCATTGGCTGAAACAGGACAGCGCTGTGGCCAGTAATTGGCTGAGCAGGCTGTCACGCACAGGCGACTCTGTCTCAGAATTAGAGGCAGGATCACTAAGGCAGGGACCCAAAGATGACATAGAAGGACGCCGAAGGAACACGGAAAGGTAAGATTATGTTATCCCCATAGGTAGCAACATACCCGATGTCCCTGAGGTCATTCATTTCTCCAGTTTCCAGCATATAACAGGAGGCTGAACACTGATCTATCAGCTTCCTGTTTCCTTTCTGAAATGATGGTAGAGAACAGTGCAGGGAGGGAATAGAGAGGACTGTACAACTTTAACAGTCACTTAGTAATGCTTTATGGCATCTTGATAGGATAAGTGATCAATGTCTGTCTATGGGAGGTATAGAAAAACCTATAGCTATGTTATAAATTACTGAACAATCAGACCCCTAAGGATCCTAAGAATAGGTGCCGGATCAGGTGTTTGCATGGGTTCAGTCACGCTCCATTGAAGCCTATAACCATTACAGAATAGCACTGTACGCCGTAAATATCTCCGGCGAGAACCTCCAGCCGCTTTTCTAATCAGATTCGGTCTTTTTGGGTTCAGAGACGCAATAATTTTTGAGTGAAATTGAATCATCTGTAGACAGTTCAATTTCATACCTGCTGCTAAATCTGGAGACGTATTGTGAGTTTTCTGAGTTCCGTTCGACATTGATAAATAAAGGGTCCTATGTGCCAGACGTGGATCTGCCAAACAGAGATGTACTGACACTTTTAATGAAACAAGTCATCCACTGGATGCCGGCTGTGTAGTCAGCACGATGGCGGCGGTGGTGGCTGCGTCGGGGGGTGTAATTAACAGGTCCCCTCTCCGACGTGTTCCATTAACACTCCTTTAGCTGATTACCACTTCACTTCTTTCCTGAGCTAATCCATATTTCACCTAGATACATTGGGCACACACATCATTAGATATCACTCATTAAGATTCTCACTCCTCTGAAGAAAGGAGCTGTATGAGGACAAGAAAACCTTTACCATACGGTCAAAAGTATAGCCCCCCCCCCCCCCCTCATATTACACCTATAGCAACTTCTCATATGGAATCATTCCCACTTTGCAGGTATAGCAGCTTCCGACCTGATGTTGGGGAGGGTCGGGATCACAATCTCCAGTCTAGGTGTTGGATGGGGTTGAGGTCAGGGCTCAGGTTTATGGACCTCCCTGTGTGCACTGGGGGGCAGAAAAGGCCGAACACAAACTCTTCCCACAAAGATGGGAGTGATGGTTGTCTATAATGTGTTGTATACTGAAGACTACAGTTTCGAATTTCCCTTTTCTCCTTCCTGAGGAGCCCCCCACAGTATTATCTTCCTTCACTATACTGTACAGCAGGCACAGTACAGTCAGGCAGGTAATTTTCTCTTGGCATTCACCAAACCCAGACTCATCCATCAGATACCAGATAGAGAAGTGAGATCCCTCACTACACAGAACACGTCTGCTCTGCTCCAGAATCCAGTGGTGGTGGCTTAACACCCTTCCATTTGGTGCCTGGCATTGTGCTTGGGGATGTAAGGCTTGCATGCAGCTGCTTAGCCATGAAGCTCCTGTCAAAGTCTTTGTGCTGATACCAAATGAGGTTTGGTTTTTGCAGCAATGGAGTCAGCAGTGTTGGTGACTAGAGATGAGCGAACCGGGTTCGGGTTCGAGTCGATCCGAACCCGAACAATCGGCATTTGATTAGTGGGGGCTGCTGAACTTGGATAAAGCCCTAAGGTTGTCTGGAAAACATGGATACAGCCAATGACTATATCCATGATTTCCACATAGCCTTAGGGCTTTATCCAACTTCAGCAGCCACCGCTAATCAAATGCCGAAAGTTCGGGTTCGGATGGACTCGAGCATGCTCCAGGTTCGCTCATCTCTATTGGTGACTTTTATGCACTATGCTCCTCGGCCTTGGTGACCCCTTTGGCCTCCTCTTCATGGCTGATGCTTCCACTTCTCTATAATACATCATAGCTGATGGGGGAAGATGCAGAAGGAAAGAGACTTAATGCATTGGTGGCTCCTATTACAGAATCGCTCTGGTATCAGAGAGCACTATAGACCTATAAGACACCAGATGTCAGTGATGAAGAGCCAGGGCTTATTTCTTAAAGGGGTACTCCAGCAAAAAGCTTTTTCCCAACAATTGAAACACATTACAAAGTTATATAACTCTGTAATATGCTTCAATCACCTATCTGCCCCCCTTCCCTATCTTTTCCCCCCTAATCCCCCACCAGGAAGTGAAGTAAACTCAGTCTTACCTAATGACTGTTGACCCCTGCTTCTGTGGAAGCCATTTTGTGACAGTGACATTATCTGCATAGGAACAGCTGCCTGGTTTGGGCTTTCCCATGATGCACTTTGTCTCCTGTGTTGTCTAACTGACTCTGTAGAACTGTTAGACGGCTTACATCTTGCTCAGCCAAGCAACCTGAGTCATCTGACAAACACGGCTTAGACCCGCCTCCCTATTGATGATGTCACTGTCACAAAATGGCTGCCACAGAGCAGCCTGGGGTCAACAGTCATTAGGTAAGAATGAGTTTACATTACCTCCTGGTAGGGGGTTGAGGGGGGAAAAGATTGGGAAGGGGGACAGATAGGTGATTGAAGCATATTACAAAGTTATATAACTTTGTAATGTGTTTCAATTACTGGGGAAAAGCTTTTCGCTGGAGTACCCCTTTAATGCTTTTGTCCTCACAGTGTAGCTTCCAAAAACAGCACCACCTTTGTCTGTAGGCTGCACCTGGTATTGCAGCTCAGCCCTATTGAAGTCTATAGGAGCAGGATGCCATACCAGACCAACACACGGTCAGCACTGGCACCAGAAAAAAGCAGCTACGTTTCCTGATTCTCTCAAGTGAAATGTTAGTATATAGCTATATATCTATCAGTTGTGCACAGATGATATAAACAATAGCCAACAATTCTGGGTAAGTGCTTTTGGGAATCTTCTCAGAAGAATAATTGATAGATTGATTTATTGCCGGTTTCTCGAGGACGGTTCGGAGAGTGGAATATATTGGATAATGGCGGAGAGAAGTTATTTTATTAGTCGCCATCCTTGCTCTTGACCACAAGGCCACTTGACAATGAAATGATTGAAGTATCCATTAGTCAGGGCGCTGAGGGTCCGGAGTCATCCATTTTTAAGGTTCTTGTTTTTTGGTTACTTAGCTCGTCACTGGATGTGGCAGAAGCAGCGGTAAATAGGTCTGTTCTCTTAAAGGGAAAGAAATATACAAGAAAAAAGTTTTATAATAACAAGTAACGAAAGCCAATAACTATACTGCCAATATATCATGGTGTATGGGCCAAAGTGAAAGGGCCGTGGTTAACCCCTGTGGGCAGTTGAGGTTGCTACAAGATGTCTAGTGGTGCGGAAGATGATGCAGCAATAACTCAATGAACGGTAACAGTCTCTATAAGCTGGAAGTTCTGGTGCAGTATGTTATCCCCTATCCATACTGATTGGGGGGGGGGGGTCTGACCTTTGGAACCCCCACTGATCCAGAGCGCTCCAGCACTCCAGCACTCCCTTAGTTCTCTAGGGCCATACATTTCCAAGTTTAGTTCTCAGGAAAAGTTTGGTTGCTCCATAGAGAATGAGTGGTGAACTGGCGCTCCTTTCCTTGGGGGTACAATTTTGTCCCCATTCCCCAATGTTATAACATGGTCAGATGGTAAAACTTTTTATCCATTTCTTGTGCCAGGGACATAACGTGCACAGTCTATGCAGTCTCCATCAGAGACTCTATGGCTCTATAGTCACGTATGGCCTCTGCATAAAGGTAACCCAGCCCAAGTTGGTCATCAAACTGAGGGTGGGGGATTGGATGAAAGAATACATCTTTCATTTGTTGGCTGAAGATGTTGGATTCAGCGCTAGGGAGTCCAGGAAAACATGGATACAGCCTATGGCTGTATCCATGTTTTCCAGGACTTCCTAGGCTGCATCCAACTTCTTCAGCCACCGGTATTCAAATGCCGAACAAATGGACTTGAGCATGCTTGAGTTGCGCTTCTCTCTAATGGCCACCACTCCCTTTATTGTCAATGGGAATTTTAAACTGCTGATTGCCCAATGCCACAATCTTCAGAAACTCTTTAGACGGTGAATGGAATAGAGCTCAAGAATCGGTGGGGATCCCAGTGATTGGACCCATTGGTCTGCCAGTTAACAACCTAAAATTTTGGAGAGTATATAGAAGTGGCACTCACATTTGGTATCTTCAAACCAGGCTTTATTCCATTATCTACAGTCGCAGGATGGAGACTTCAAAGACAATGGACCATTTCGTACACCTGCACTTGGGCGCTTCCTCTTGGCCTCTCCAAGGGCCGAAAAGAAGCACGCAAGTGCAGGCGCGTGAAACGGTCCTTAGCCCTTAGAGTTTCCGTCCCGCAACTGTAGATGACAAAATAAAGTCTTTTTTGAAGATACTAAACATGAGTGGCACTTCCATATACTCTGCCTCTTTGAATTTGTGAAGATGCTGAGCACAACGGGAGTGAAAAAATGGCTACTTGGGGCACCACCTATCATCCACTGGAATAAGTAGTGCCGTGGTAAAAATTTTCTTGGGAGGACTTAAAATTTTGGGATAACCCCTATAAAAAAGAAGAGGGACAATATAACATCAAACTGGAAATAAAAAAAAAATAAATTAAGAAATAAAGTAGAAATAAGTTCAATGGATGTGATGAGGCCTCCAGTCCACCATGCAGCCGTCTACTTTTGTTTGGGCAAAAACATTTACACTAGAAATTCACAGAAAGACATGGGCAAAAGTAATTACAAACTTGATGTGGAAAATTATAGCTCAAATATTCCCAGGGCAGAGGTAGCAGTAATAGCGAAAGGATAAAGAGGCCGTCACCATAATTATTTCTCCAATCGCTTAAACAATGGTAACCTCTGCGGTCACGCGAGAGCCCGGAGCTGCCTGAGGAATGACCTGTCGGGACGTATTTTTGTCATGCGTATTTTTATTTTCTGATTTGGGCCTTGTCAGAAATTTCAGTTCCGGGCTTCAATCTAGGCATGGTAATGAATTGTAACGCCGGCCTCGCTGGCCCCCTGACACTGCATTAGCTTTGTCATGCTTGTTGACAGGGTACTGAGCATCTGGATCTGACTTCTGTCACCATCGCGGCTCCTGTCTGAGGGAGGAGAGGGCGGCCATGCTGTCTGCAACACAACACAACTGTATATTATAGATTTTGCAAGAAAGTAGGAATATTTGTTATTGTTGTTGTTATTATGGAATAGAGCTCGCTGGTGCAAAAAGGATTAAGAATACCAATTTTTAGAATTTAGGAAATTAGGTTTTATTTTTCTTCTAAATTGTATGTTTGATCTTTTCTTATGCAAATCAGAGGATTGCTGACTTGAAAAATAATAAAAAGCGGAGGTGTTACTTGACGTTCTTGGACTGCAATGCAAAATCTGATACAGGCCCTAAAACTACTATGTGCTTGAGTATGACTATTACCTCTGCATCTCCTATAACTAGTATACTCCTCTGCTCAGATTCTATAAGGCAGGAATGGGGAACCTTCTGCCTTCCAGCTGTTGCAAAACTATTGTTGCTGGATAATCATGTGTACTGGCCCTTTAGGAGGCCAGGGTAATAATAATAATATTTATTATTATTATTATTATTATTATTATTATTATTATTATTATTATTTGTATAGGGCCAACAGATTCCGCAGATTCCTTCTGACAAGGGGGCAGTTAGTGGTGTACCTGGGGTCAGGTTAAAATGTCCTGATTTTGGCAGTTGAAACGTTAGTACTGTAGTAGGCGGAACAGGAAACTGTACAGGTCTAATGTATATAATACCGATATAGGGGGAGATTTATCATACATGGTGTGAAGTGAAACTGGCTCAGTTGCCCCTAGCAACCAATCAGATTCCACCTTTCATTTTCCAAAGAGTCTGTGAGGAATGAAAGGTGGAATCTGATTGGTTGCTAGGGGCAACTGAGCCAGTTTCACTTTACACCATGTTTGATAAATCTCCCAATGTACATGTGACTATAATGGGAATTTTGCTAACGTCTTACACTTAGACTATTTCCATTGCTTTGTGAGTTACGTAAACAGCATAGCTCGTCGGCCTTCACCATTTGCCCAACTCCTTTAAAAGTCAATGGGGATTTGAAAATTGTTTTTGAGATGGGAATACCCCTTTAAGTAATTTTATTATGCGTTTCAGACATACTTAAAGTGACGCTGTCACCTCCTTTTTGCATTCTGACATTTCTACACAGGTGTAAAGGGTAAATTTAGCGGTTTGATACCTTATTTTATATCATATATCATGGTGCTTGTTCAAGTAAAAAGTGTCCTTTTATCGACTGCAGACTGTATTAAGTGGGCGGGACCTCGCGGCAATAGCGCCACTTAGCCCCACCCACAATACCACCGTTGGCCCCGCCCCCTCGCCGGCCGTTGGAACAGGCTGGCCGAAAGGTCTAGACCCCATCCCCTTTACGTCGGACAACCAATGGGCGTCAAGGGGGCCGGGCCAACGGGGCCATGCCCACTTAATACAATCTGCAGTTGATAAAAGGACACTTTTTACTTGAACAAACACCATGACGTATGATATGAAATAAGGTATGAAAAATGCTAAATTTACCCTTTACACCTGTGTAGAGATGTCAGAATGCACAAAGGGGGTGACAGTGTCACTTTAAGCCTTGTTGTGGCTTTGCTGGAAGTAGGGCCAAAACATGTGTTAACACTTTGGTGCACAGTGCTATTGGGCAGTGGTCCCCAACCAGTGGCTTTCCAGCTGTTGCAAAACTGCAACCCCCAGCATGCCCTGACAGCCTTTGGCCTTTGGCAGTTGTTTTGCAGCAGCTGGGGAACCACAGGTTGGGGATCACTGCGGTAGAGTGTCAGTACATCACCCCAGCTCTCAATGCCAGTCTTCTGCTGTAAAGCCACTTAAAGAAATCACCCCAGTGCCCTTCCTGGCCTCATCCCCTGACGGCTCAGCTGGTAAGTATTGATGGATGAGAAGTGTCGGACAGACGCACTTTGATCCTGTAACTACAAAATATATTGCAGCTGAGTTTTACATTTTAACTTCTTAGAAGCTTTTTACCCATTTGGGACTAATGGGATTTGAGTTTCATTGATTTCAGACATTCTACAAATGATCATTTACTTAAATAGACCAAATGATGACTCCATGGGATTGTTAAAGACTTCATCTGAAGCTTTCTGCAGTGCATGACTCTCCCTTGGAGGAATAGGAAGGATTGCATTAAAGAATTTATCCGTCCTTTCATGCACATCATTAGTGCCGCCGCACGTTATACTGGGGACGGGAAGATTGACCCAGTGTGTTCTATTGGCATGCTGGGATCTGTGGTCCCTAATCATGTAAGCACCCCCCCATTAATAGTATTTAGGATAGGGAGGGGGAACCGTCAGCTGTACAAAACCTATAACTTCTATCATGCTCTGGTAGCCGAATAGAAGTTGTAGTTTTGCTGAGCCAGCGCTTAGGGAATACTGCTCCAGAGACACTACAAGGTTAAAGGGGTACTCCGGTGATTTTTTTTTTATTGCTCTTTCAGATGAACTGGTGTCAGAAAGGTATGCAGAATTGTAAATTACTTCTATTTAAAAGTTTCAAGTCTTCCAGTACTTATCAGCTGCCGTATGTCCTGCAGGAAGTGGTGTATTTTTCCCAATCTGTTGCTGTTGTTTATTTTTCTTTTTGTAGAAATCAATAGTACAGGCGATTTTAAGAAACTTTGTACTTGGATTTATTAGCTGAAAACTGAATTTTCATCATGAAAAAGCAGTCTGAAGCTTCCCCCCCCCCATGGTTTTCTATGGAGAGGGGAGGGGTGGAGGGGGATGAGGGACCAAAACTGGACTACAAAGAGTTAACTTACAGCTACATCACCAGCTATCTGCTCTGACATCACCACTGACCTCTCTGACCTCTGAATACCGGCTTTCACACAGCTCCCCCTGTGTAATCCTTTGTTCTCTGCTCTCTGCTGGCGACTAATCTCCCTCCTCCTCCCTCCCCTCTCCATAGAACAGACAGGGCTCGACTGATGTAAGAAGTCGAGATTTCCTTATATTGAGCAGTGAATGAGAGAGAGGAGGGAGTGGGGGGGGGTACCTGGGGAAATTCTTTTTGTATACAGATAATGGCATGTTTGCCTAATAAACCCAATTACAAAGTTTCTTAAAATCGCCTGGACTATTGATTTCTGCAAGAAAAAAAAAAAAACGATAGTGACACTTTAAATAAAAGTAAATTACAACTCTGTATAACTTTCTGACACCAGTTGATTTCACCAGAGTCCCCCTTTAAATAAGTGAAAGCTCTAAGTATAAGGCCTTGTCCCTACTTCTCGATGTATTTCACAGTTGTAGCAGAGCTGAATTTGTCGCATAGTTCTGATAAATGACAACACTGCCCATATCACTCTGAAACTCAGCTCTGCTACATCACGCTCCAGCAATATTAACTTGTTATATGTTGTCGCTCCTTTTCCACAGCATCCATTCTCGGCGGATGTAACTTCCTTACAATAATTTCATTTCTTCATCCTGACAGCATCATCCCTGATTAAAAACGACTATTTGCCGGAACATCCACCTTTTATTTTTTTTCTCCCCAAATCAGATTGTTGTGCTATTTTGCATGCTGGAATTGATAGCTGCAATTTTGCAGAACGCTGTAGCGGGTTCAGGGATGACGGGGAGAAATGTATTATATAACTCTGCTATGGATAAGTGCTTAATAAATCAGATCACAGAAGTGAAAAGAGTCCCCGGAGACGTGTATGCAAAATGTTCTGCAGGTTGGAATAATCTGGCCTGATATCATGTAGCAGAGCTAAGTTTACATTTGGCATAACTCATGAGATTGTGAAATACTATAGAAGAATTTGCAGCCAAGAACACTGCATTATTTCTAGTGACTTATAACAATGCACAAAAGAAAAGTTAAGAAACGAGTTCACCTCTGCTACACACGTGTCCATCAATGTGTTGATTGTAAGCTCTTTTGCCACAGCTATATTACCCATACTGTAAAAGGCTGCACTTATAGCACTTGTTTTTGGTGAGACAAAGCTGCCACGTTTTTCTAATCATGTCTAGCCCCTTTAAGACCCTTCAAGGGATTACATTTGCCATAGCATAGTGCCTAGCCTCCTGGGATAGCAGTGAAAGGGGTTATCCAGAAATGCAGAAATGTAGCTGCATGCTGTCAAAAACAGCGCCACCCCTGTTCTCAGCTTGTGTGTAATATTATAAAAAGGGTGGCAAATATCTATCTATCTATCTATCTATCTGTGTCCCAGCACTGGTGTGCCACTAAGTTCTATAACAACAGGTCAAAGTAATGGGATATAGTTCAAGTGTGTTCTTTGTTTTCCCCACTAGGTGTCACCACTGTGTTTCTTTTATCTTTTATTGTATGCACAGCTTAAAGAAACAATGGGTTAAGTGTTATATGTCATGTGTTTCTTTTCCTTCTGTCACAGATGCAAGCTGTTTTCCCTCCTTTTCTGCCTTATCCTCTCCTTTCTTTTTTTGCAAAACACCGCCCCACCAATCACTGGGAGGTTCAGTTCACCCCTAGAAAAGGAGTTTAGTATCTAGTGGCATGGCTGGACTAAGGTAAACCTTAGTCGTCCGCCCCTCAGTAGTGCCCGAACACCAGACAAGCCCCCCCCAGCAGTAGCGCCCGAGTACTCATTCCGCCTAATGGCAGAAGCAGCCCTGCCTAGTGCGAGGAGTTAGTCAGTCAGTTCCTAGTAAGTTGGTGAAAAGTGAGCCAGGCCTCTGTTCTCGAGCAAGAAACAACCTAAAGTATGCAGTGCTGATCGCCTCAGGAAGAGAGGACATCCTCTAGGATCACTTTGCCTATGCAAGGGATACCTTCTAAACAGTACAGGGCAGTGGCCTGTTTCCAGTTAGGCACTGACCCCGGTGGAGCAAAGTGCAGTTAGCCTACGTATTCCACTGTGTAACACTTGGCTATCCTGGAAAGGTTCAGGAAGTCTGCTTCACCCAGCCCAGGGGCCGGGGACCTCGTTCTACCCTGTCAGGACAGGTACTCCGACACTGTAGGGCATTAGGCGGTCAGTAAACGTAAGTACGAGTATCTTGTCTTCCCCTCTACAACTCTCAGCTATGCTATCCTGGAAGAGAACATTGGTACATTGGACAGGGCCCTCTACTTTCTTCTGTTTCACAGACTACCATTTCTTCACTCTCCTACCTGCACGTGAAGTTATTGAAGTGATATTTTTTGTGTAATGCACTGAAGAACTAAGCCCTAGGACATTCTTCCTGTCAACACACCAGCATACACTCGGACTATCCAGATCTATCTATCTCCTATCTATCTATCTTTAGTGCATTTTATTTATATACATTTCATGTTTATTGGAGGATTGAATTTTTTGCTGGAAATTTCTATACAAAGTGCTCTTTTCTCTTCCCTGTGATCCTCCTCACCGGAGCAGCAGGTCTTCAGTAGAAATCAATATCTATAATAAAACGGTGAGATGCGGGCGCGGTGTGTGAACGTGTCTATCTATATATCTGTCTATTATCAATCTCCTATCTATCTATCTATCTATCTATCTATCTATCTATCTATCTATCATCTATCATCTATCTATCTATATATCTGTCTATTATCAATCTCCTATCTATCTATCTATCTCCTATCTACCGATCTATCTATCTATCTATCTATCTATCTATCTATCTATCTATCTATCTCCTATCTATCTATCTATCTATCTATCTATTACACATCTATCTATCATCTATCTATCTATCTATCTCTTTATTATCTATCTATCTATCTATCTATCTATCTATCTATCTATCTCCTATCTATCTATCTATCTATCTATCTATCATCTATCTATCTATCTATCTATCTATCTATCTATCTCTCTATTATCTATCTATCTGTCTATCTATCTATCTATCTATCTATCATCTATCTATCTCCTATCTATCTATCTATCTATCTATCTATCTATCATCTATCTATCTATCTATCTCTCTATTATCTATCTGTCTATCTATCTATCTATCTATCTATCTATCTATCATCTATCTATCTATCTATCTATCTATCTATCTATCTATCTCTCTATTATCTATCTATCTGTCTATCTTTAGTGCATGTTATCTATATACATTTCATGTTTATGGGAGGATTGAATTTTTTGCTGCAAATTTCTATACAAAGTGCTCTTTTCTCTCCCCTGTGATCCTCCTCACTGGAGCAGCAGGTCTTCAGTAGAAATCAATAATAAAATGGTGAGGTGCGGGCGCGGTGTGTGAACATGTCGGCGGCGGGGCTGGGGTGGTGATGTTGTATTTTATGTTCTCTCGGAATATTCTCCCGACTGTTTTCAGCACGGTTTGTATAATGTCATTAATGGGGGACGCGACGCCCGTCCTGGGCTCCCCGCTTCTCTTTGTGTTTTTTCGTCTTCTTTCAATACAATAACAAAAAAATCCATTCAGTCTTTTAATGTTGTATGATATCAGCAAGCTGGATATCGACCGGCTACATGGGGCTGCCTGTTTCACTGCCCGCCACCGCCATTCTAAAGATGTCTAAGCGGAAATGTTTTCATCTGCTAGACTTGATATTGTCTAGATATTGAGTTGTCATAGGGTCAAAACCGCTAGTACTCCTCTTAATGCTAACATAGCAGCGATGTGTTTGTTAATTGCCCCACACCATACAACTTCACAAGTATTCACCACAGCGCACACTCAGCTCTGCTACATCTCCCACATGAGGTTAGATAGAAGTCACTCCATGTAAAACAGGTATCATCCTCTGGTATCGATGCTAATTGCGTTACAGACAATCCGTCCAGATGAAACGGCCTTTATTGCAACATGTGACTTAAGCTGCGCCGTTTCGATCGTCAATTAGATCAATCAATAGTTCACATTTTCCCTTACGCTATCATTTAATTGGTTGGGTCATGTGACATTCGGAGACAAGAATAGAGGCCACGGATGAGCTCTGCTATTATTGGATACTCATTAACTAGAAAAGAAAATATTGTGACTGTATCTAAGTAACCGATAAATAACAATGTTAAAAGAAAATAAACCGAATATAAATAAAAACTAATGAAGAATCATTTAAAGTGATATTAAAGTGCATGGAGTGTTCACATCTACGTGGTTTGCTGACTCTGTCACTTCGTATCCTATTCTACGGGCCGATGGGGCCCCAATCAATAATGTAAACGAGCGCCGATCTGCCAGATCAGCGCTAGTTTACTGGGCCTATTACACGGCTTGATCGTTTAGCAAGGGCTGCAGGGACATCGTTACCGATGTCCTTGCAGCCCTTGTTGCAGGTCTTCTCCTGTGCTCCTCTTCCTCCCGGTCCCGCGCGCAGCAGCAGCTTCGGTGAGGCCTGTCTGAGCTGACAGTCCGCTCAGCCAACCACTGGCCGAGGCGGTCCTGGCCAGTGATTGGCTGAGCGGTCTGTCATCTAAGACCATGAGGACCGTGAGGAAGAAGGAGCACAGGAGAAGACCTGCAACGTACAATCATCGGCTGATCGTTGTCTCTACTCCACAGAGCGATAATCAGCAGATTATCGCTCCGTGGTATAGGAGCCTAAGTGTTACATTGTAGTTGTCTATGTGTAATGATTCTCAGGTAGGAGAAGTCTTCGCGTGATCTGATTAGCAGGTTCTGATATTGTGTTGAGTTCATTTTATGAGAAATTAAAATCCATAAAGCGTACCTGCTGAATATTTATTTATTTATTTATTTTTTTTAAGAAATCAACAGGAGTTGTGATTATAGATGAGTGAGCAGGGCAGAGGTTCGGGTTCATACAAACCTGAACCATGGGCATTTGAATCCTGCTGTGTGCCTGCTCCGTGGGGAAGGTGGAGACAGCCAGAGTTCTCCCTGGAAAACTTGAATAGGCTGTATCCCTGTTTTCCAGGTTGGACTAGGGCTGTCTCCACCTTCCCCACGGAGCAGGCAGAAAGCAGGATTCAAATGCCCATGGTTCGGGTATATCCTTTAGTCTCTAGTTGTGATCACATGCAGTTTTGCAATTTCCTTTTTAAAAAAAACCCAACAACAACATTGTACATACAAACTGTGCTCCATGCTCCCTCGTGCTGATATTTGGTCTTTTCTATGTTCATAAAAAGAGACCAAACACAAGAAGTCCCCGTCCTTAGTGCGCTCACAGAAGGAAAGACAGCTGTTCATCATGGAGGTTGTATATCAGCTGAGGGCAATTAACTTAGCCTAATTATATTATTAATTTTTGCTAATTCTATTAAATGCTCTTTGTTATACAACAATTTAGTTTGTATAATGCCACTGTGTGGTTACAGAAGTTTTGGTGCTATGTGAAAGGAGAGCTGACCACACAATGCGAGCACCACCAGGATTCTCTTCTACTGGATGTAAACGCCCAGCAGCTGTACACATGCACAGTGAATGGCTGGAACTTCATGTGTTTGGCCTTTCTCTCTCTCTCTCTTAGCATATTGTAAAAGTGCTTGTGATCAAAACCTCTGTTGATTTCTTTATTCATTTTTATGCTACATTGGCTCTTAAAGTATACTAAGGGAAAGGTAAGGGTGGACACATTGTGTCATCTATCTATCTATATCTATATCTATATCTATCTCCTATCTATCTATCTATCTATCTCCTATCTATCTATCTCCTATCTATCTATTATTTATCTATCTCCTATCTATCTATCTATCTATCTATCTATCAAATCAAATCAAATCAGCTTTATTGGCAGGTCTAAATAACATATTAGCATTGCCAAAGCAAACAGGAGATTTTTGGGGGATGGGTAGGAAAGATGGGGGTAGGGACAGAAGTCTGTGGTATATTATAGGTGGCGGGATGGGGGGGTAGCGGGGTCAGGTAATTGGAGTCCATGATGTTTCTTGCCCCTCTCAGTCTGTGGCAGGCAGTGACGTATTGTGCCGCTATGGTCGCTGTGGTCTCTTCTTCCCCCAGCAGGATCGGTAGTCTCTCTTCCTCCTCCATGGTGGAAGATGGAAGGTGGAAGCCTGGAAGGAGATTGGAGAGTCTCCTATAGTGAGTGTCCCTCACTGCTGAGTATTTGGAGCAGTGTAGCAGGAAGTGGGCCTCATCCCCCACGGTCTTCTTTGTCGCACTGCTGGCACAGTCTGCTCTCCCTGGGCTTGTACGTCTGTCGGTGACGCCAGTGACCCCAGTTTCAATGGCCAGGTTGTGGGAGCTCAGCCTGTAGCGGCTCAGGGTTTTCCAGTCTCTGGGGTTGGGTAGTCTCTCTAGATATGGGGCCAGTCTGTAATCCCTCTGCAGACTCTGGTATATGGTCAGTTTCTGGGATTCTCTGATGTCGTTCCTCCAGACGCTGATGTATTCCTCCTTTTCTTATCGTCTTCCGGATTTGGCTTTTTGTAATGATGTGCTGGTTGGCGGCTTGGTTGGGTTGGGTTTGGGTGACTTGTTCCCAGGGGCTTTATTTTCTTGGGGTGTCTTGGTGCAGCAAGGCCTTGTGATGATAGGAGCTGGGACTGCTGCTTTGCAGGTGGGCCCTGAATGATAGCGCCTTCTTGTGGACAGCAAAGTATAGCGGGAACCTGCCCAGCTCTGCTCGGCAGGCGCTGTTCGATGTGCTTCGATGGACCTGAAGAAGGTATTTACAGAATTCCAGGTGGAAGACTTCTGTGGGTCCAGAGTCCCACTTTGACCAGTCTGGGTATATATCGGGGCCCCAGACTTAACTGCTATACCTATCTATCTATGCAAAAACAGCTTTTTTAGACTTTCCGGCACACCCATTGGCCACTATCCACATCTCTTAATAGTGAGAATGACTCAGTTTTAATACTTGTCATTTCGGCCACCTCTGGAAGTGTCTGTGTATACAGGAGAGAGCTCGGCCTTACACATTGATTATACCGCAGGACAGATTTGTAGAGCATCGTGAGGCCGAAAATTAGAGCTCCATAAAGATTGTGTTGCGGTAGTTATGTAGCATATCTTCACTCCTTATAAAGGACATCGCCCTGAGTATTTTATGTCACAGAATTCTTCTTTTATATGAAGCGTTTCCCGCGTCCTCAGTTCCGTTTACAGCACGGTCCTGCTGATAGTAAATGTAATGAATGGCGTGATTTCTCTATGGACAAATTCCGGCTTTATTGAATCGTGTGTTTACAAAAATTGCTTAGTTTAAATGTTGTCGAGATCATTTGTGCGCTGTAACCTGATCTCTTATAAGAAAAAAAATCCACCAGGTGTTAAGGTGGAAATCCACCTTAACACATCTTATTACCTGTAGTGCACAGGAGAGTGACTTTCTTCAAGCCTTCATAAAGAGCCCTAACAGTAGTGATCAGAGGAGCTAACAACTTTAAAGTGTCACATATTTTCTTTTCTTCCAGAAATCAATAGTCCAGCGATTTTAAGAAACTTTGTAATTGGGTTTATTAGGCAAATATGCCATTATCTGCATTCAAAAAGACTTTCCCCAGGTCCCCCCCCCCCTCCTCTCTCTCATCCACTGCTGATTATCAGGAAATCTCGTCTTGTTGCATCAGACATGCCCCTGTCTGTTCTATGGAGAGGGGAAGGGGAAGGAGGGAGGAGGGAGATTAGTTGGCAGCAGAGAGCAGAGAACAAAGGAATGCACAACGGGAGCTGTGTGAAAGCCTCTATTTAGAGGTCATAGAGGTCAGTGCTGACTGTCAGAGGTGATAGCCCAGTGATGTAGCTGTAAATTAACTCTTTGTTGTCCTGTTTTGGTGCCTCATCTCCCTTCACCCCTCCCCTCTCCATAGAGAACAATGATGACAGTGGGAGAGCTTCAAACTGCTTTTTCACGATAAAAATGCATTTTTTGGCTAATAAACCCAATTACAAAGTTTCTTAAAATCGTGGTTTCTTAAACCACAGGTACATTTTAAGGAATAGCCATGGGCCTAACAAAGGCCCCCATGACTGCCTTGTGTTAAAATGTTAGTCCTGGCTTAGACATTTATGACATATCCACCCTTACCTCCAAACCCATCCCACCTGGTAAAAAATTTTGGAAGGGAGAAAGGAGCAAGAAACGAGTCTGATAAAAGGAGAGAGAGAGGCATTTTTATCTAATAAGATATTTTATAATGTTTTGTTATATTCAGCTTTAGTATTAATTTATACAAAGTTGATGTAAAAAAAAGTAGGTTTGACCTACCATTAATATTTTTCTGGTGCTAATAAACCCAATGCTTATTTGTTAGGATTAATCCTACTGCTGAACCAGAGCACAACATGTGTAACGTTAACCACGAGCCTGGGAAAACCTAAGGTTCATGGATGATTTGTCCAGAGGAGAGCGGCTCACCGTACAATAGCCATTCTCCTCCTACTGCAGAAAATGCTAATTGATTTGCGTCTAAACCTTGGAGAGATACAAGCACATCTGTTCTCCTTAAAGGTGAAGGGATGGCTACATCTTACATACACTCACATGGTCATACAAAGAATATTTTACATTAGTGTCTGATGGAGATTTATCACTGGATGGATATTTTTTTTGCTGATTTTCACTGATATTTTTACCTTAATTTTGCATGCATATTGACTTCATTGGCATCTGTCATGAAGATGGGGAAGAAGGAGCAGTGCATATGAATGATCAGGGATTGAAGTCTGCATATCAATGTTGGTGCGAATGCATCAAAGGAAAAGCCCTGACAGGCAAAAGCAAATGTGTAAAATCTGCAGGGTGAATATTAATCGGGGCAATCCATGTAAAATGAATGATGACGATTGATAACGAGCACTGGGATAATAGCAATGTATGTGGCATAACAGAAATAATAATTATAGTCATATGTATATCTATTGTTATTATTTATAGATGATTGATTAGAATATACAATAACATTATAAAATAAAAAAAAAACATAAATATAACAATATAAAATGTAATATAAAATAATGTTGAATAACTAATTGAGACTCACTATTGTAAAGAAATTACTTAATTATTAATATTATTTGAATAGGGTGTACAATAAAGGCCATAAAAAACTAAATATCATTAGGATAATTATTGTTTTTAATTAATTAATTAAACAAATATTATTATTATAGTATATAATATACAATAGTACAGTATACAATAAAAAAGGAAAAAAATGAATTATAATTATTATTAACAATAAAAATACTACTACTAATAATAATAATAATAATAATAATTATTATTATTATTATTATTATTAGTATTATTATTATTATTGTTATTATTATTATGATTATTATTATTATATATTTTTTTAAATAACTAAAATAAAACATTTGGAAATTTGAGACATTTTAATTATCTACGCAGGGCTTATCAGAGCAAGTGTAGGGGCCCACAGCACCTCTAGGGGCCCAGAGAGGGGCCCGGTGCTCTGATGTTCAGCCTGATCGCTGTAGTCCAGGGTGAGGGGGCTGAACAGCAGAAGAAACATGACATGGAGCAGGACCTGCACAAAGAGAGAAAAGAGTGAAGGACCTGATCACATGACCCGAAGGTCCTCCACCTTTCAATGTGGAATACAGCCGGACAGAGAGGAAGAGGGAGAAGATTGAGCTGTAAGTGCTGTGTGTCAGTGTCTGTTAGTCAGTCAGTCAGTCAGACAGTGTCAGTCAGTCAGTCGGTCAGGGTCAGTCAGTCACGTCAGTCAGTCTCATGTTATAGGTATGTTCAGCTTTACATAGAAGGAAAAGGTCACTTCCCCCTAGGCCTCTAATATAGCCAATAATTCTGATTCTCACCTAAACTTTCTAACCTTTGTGTGTTCTGTAGACAAGCACTTCTTCAGCTTCATTTTTTTTTTATAGAAAATATAAAACATTTAAAAAATAAAGATGAATATTAATAATTTCATCTGTTCATCACAATAACCCTGAGGTGTGAGTGAGGAGTGTGATGTATTAGAACGCTATAACACTACAGCTGTGATGCCTGCTAGAGAAATAAACATGTTTCCAGCCTCCCGTGGTCCTGGCTGGTGCTGGTGTGAGCGCTGCTCCTGATGGCGCGGCCCCTGATTAATCATCTGCCTCTGCATTTTAAGTGCTGATTAATTAAGGGCTATATATTATATCACACAGCGGAGCGCTAAACCTGGAAATAACACTGCCAAGTAAGTGTTACCAGCAGCAGCAGGTGCCCGTGTCTTGCCACCCGCTCCCAGCCTGCTAGTTAATGAGAAATATGATGAAGGCTGCAGGTCGCTGAGATTGTTGTATCACTGAGATACCGAGAGAGGGAGGAAGCAAGGTTATCAGACATGAATATTCTATCTATCTATCTATCTATCTATCTCCTATCTATCTATCTATCTATCTATCTATCTATCTATGCTAGTTATGTCAGTAAAAGGGAAGACAAGAGATCTTCATGTTACCATGCAGACAGCAAACTCCATGTATACCCATCCTGCAGCCATGTCCCCTTCTATCCGCTTCTTACTATTTCCAAACGTACATTTGGTAAACTATTAAAAAGCAGAAAACAAATGCAAGGCATCATGACTGCAGTATCAGACTACACAGGGTTTGTTTGTTGTCTGTTACCATGGAGACGCATAGATCTCCTTGGAATCCTAACAATATTTAAAATAAGAATTATTTGAAACTGTGCCTTATTTTTAATTTTAGATATCAATGAAAAATTGGTTACAAAATTGGACATAGCCATTAAGGTCAGGAAAAACGAATTCCTACGGGGTCGGCATCCAGGAATAGCGGTGTCACTGTGGCTGTACAAAGACATAAATCCTTCCTATACTGATTCTTCCTAACTCTCATACCTTCTATTACAGAGAAACATCTATAGCATCCCAGATTAGCACCTCCACCATTTTGCTGACCCCACCCGTACCGTTTCCTGAAGCCATGACTTATAGACAACTTGGGACTCAATTAAAGTAGAATTTTCTAAAGCATTGTCTACAGAGGGAGGTATATGTCCACCATCAAAGCCATTTTAATGGATGAGAAGGGATTTTAGAGGCACTCATATGTGAACCTAGGACAATAGGGCGCTTTGGTGTGCTATTACGATGACTGATGTATTGATGTAGTAGCAGAGCTGAGTTAGCTCTTTACTCTGTGTGGTTGCAGTGTTCATGCTCTTTGATGACCCCCTGCATAGGATTACCTGCGGCCTGTATCATGTCTGTGGGACTGTGGATAAACCCCTGACTGAGAGTGCGTTCAAAGTGCTTAATAATCACTACATATCCCATAATGCAATACAGCTGGAAGTAATAAGCTTGTGACAGTCAATAATTGTTGCTATCGAAGCCTAGCAACCAGTTCAGAAGGGAGGGATGGATAATGACTAGGACTGAATCCTGGTAAAACCCTATAGGACACGGTACCTTTGTATTCAGTCTACACCAGGGATGAACATGCGGCCCTCCAGCTGTTGCCAAACTACAATTCCCATCATGCCTGGACAGACAAAGCAATATATAAATACTGTATTTTTTTAAGTTGGGGTCATTAAGGGGGGGGGGGGGGGACTGACTGCCAGGATCCCCACTGATCCTGAGAATGAAACGGTTACAGGTCCCCATCAAGGTTTTGCCCACGGGCACCTACTGTGCAAGGGACTGTGCAGCTCTATTCACGTGCACAGTGGTGCATCCAGCTACCCCCGCTGGGCGCAGGAAAACTGAGATGAGGAGGCAGCACTATGCAGTGGTGTCGCTGCCCCTTCAATCACAGAATCCTTCAAGGTCCTGACATACGGACCCCCCATGACCACAAAGTGATGGCATAGCCTAGTGATGTGCAATCACTTTGTGTGCTGGAAAAAAACCTTTAACGTATACCTGTTGTTTCAAGAGAATTTCACGTGAATTACATGAATTAACCCTTCAGGGTGATGTTAGGATATTGACAAATGGAGGAGGATACTGCAAAGAAGAGGTTATATCTCCAAAGCAGCCCTGGTCTAAGTAGTGATTTGATACAGATGATATTGACAAGCTACAAATTAGACAGGGGCCTAATGTTTAGGAATGGTGAAAGATAAGAGGAAAGCTTTGATCTACCTTTCAGACACAGCGTGGACCATTCAGAGGAGGCAGATAGGCTCACATTGTATTCACACATTCCGGACTCCTGCACATAGCACCAGCTAAGCCCCACCCTAATTTCCTGTGTTCTGTCTTGGTCACTTGGCTGCTAGAGACAGAATCCTCCTAACAACAGGCATTGGTCAGAAGTAGAGATGAGCGAATACGATTCGATCGAGTAGGTATTCGATCAAATATTGTGATATTCGAAAGATTCAAATTCAATCGAGTACTGAGGCGAATACGCGGGAAACATTCGAAAGCCCTCCCATCGCAGTTGGCGCTTTTTTTAATCCAATCACCATGCAGGGAGGCCGTGAGGGACCCTGGGGGTACGCACGCAGCGCGAAAACGGCGTCTACCCTCATTGGATAGCTGAACCACATGACCTCGAATCTTAAATACTTGGCTCCTGCCTCTCAACCGCAGATGATCTTTCAACCTAGCCAGGGAGAGATCTTGCAGCAGGGAGAGATAGGTTTTAGTAGTGTTGGTTAGGCAGGCTTACTACAGAACCCAAAAGTCCTTTTCAGGGCTAAGATCAAGCGAAAAAGTCATCTCTGAATCCAAAGCCCTTCTCAGTGCTAAGACATAGATGATATAACAGCAGCATCAGCAGCAGGTGTATTCATTCCAGTACCCTGTGTGTACAAGTGACTTATAGTGTCCCTGTTTAACACCACTAAGGGCACGTTATACATATTGTTCCAGTAGCCCACTAAGGGCACCTGATATATACTGTTCCAGTAGCCCACTAAGGGCACCTGATATATACTGTTCCAGTAGCCCACTAAGGGCACCTGATATATACTGTTTCAGTAGTCCAGTAAAAGGCACCTGATATATACTGTTCCAGTAGCCCAGTAAAAGGCACCTGATATATACTGTTCCAGTAGCCCACTAAGGGCACCTGATATATACTGTTCCAGTAGCCCACTAAGGGCACGTTATACATATTGTTCCAGTAGCCCACTAAGGGCCCCTGATATATACTGTTTCAGTAGCCCACTAAGGGCACCTGATATATACTGTTTCAGTAGCCCACTAAGGGCACCTGATATATACTGTTCCAGTAGCCCACTAAGGGCACCTGATATATACTGTTTCAGTAGCCCACTAAGGGCACCTGATATATATTGTTCCAGTAGCCCACTAAGGGCACCTGATATATACTGTTTCAGTAGCCCAGTAATAGGCACGTGATACATATTGTTCCAGTAGCCCAGAAAAAGGCACGTCATACATACTGTTCCAGTAACGTTCGTACAGCATTACATGTGATACGCGCGGATAACATGACGCTTTGCGGACGCACATTGGAATCATGTATGTAACGCTGCGCAAGAAATACGAACGAAATGTGTTCACATTGCCATAAATGTTCGTAAAGCGTTCGCAAATATTTTTCCTTCGCAACTGCGGAGAGTGGCATTATACTGCGATTTTGGGGTGTTGGGTGCACCCAGGCATGCTCCCCCTAATGTCCCAGTGTCATTCCGGAGGTGTTTGCATCGTTTAGGAAAATTTCATGGGGGACTTGGTGACCTCCAAGTGGTCGAATTTTGATTTCCAAGTGCCGCAATTTTTTTTCCCATAGACTTTAATGGGATCGAATACTTGTTCGAATAGTCAAATATCGGTGCCTATTCTATTCGAATTCTCGAACGACGAATATTTCACTACTCGCTGATCTCTAGTCAGAAGTTCTTGGGAAAGTTAGATTCCTTGTGGCCAAGACTTTAGGGCTTCTTTATTAGGTGAAGGGATTTGTTTACTGTTAAATAAAGTGATATACAAATATGTTACATATCACATAGGCCTATCACATAACAGGAACTTGATTTAAATAGCAACCATTATAAGGTGTGCTAACCTCCGGGACCCTTACTAATCAGCAGAATGGGGTTGCATTGCAGGACAAGCTACTGTGCTTAAATAGACATTGACTTGTGCCATTAGCTCTTCATTCCAGGGGTCTCAGGGGTCTGACCCCATTGATCACGTTGATGGATTATCCTAAAGATCTCTGGAAAACTACATTGCTCCACATGACAATCAAATCTCTGCTCCATTTACACAATGACTCTAGTCCAGCTGTGGCCCTTGGCATACCTGTGGCCCTATGTCTAATTTATTCAGCAATGTGGCAATACACAATAAGGCCGACAATCAGTCGATAAGTGAGAAAGCAGGCGTTTCCTGGCTTCTTTTGGGGGCCAATAAAATCGTTATCGGTCCTGTATGAAGAGGGAATGTATATACTATACTATACTACGTAGACAGCCCTCTTATTTTAACCCACTGCTACCTGATCAACACTTCCGATGCCTGTCCACATCAGGGACCCTGTAGAACTCTGGAGATCCGCCTGTGGAAGCGAGCAGCTCAGTCTTATCTCCTCTCCCTGCTGCCGGAGGACTGAGTGTGAGTGAGGCTGCGGTGCCTTCCTACTCCAGTTCAGGCAGCCTAGATCATGTCTACATAGATATATAACCCAAGCAGTGAGTGCTTTAACTCCTCAGGGCCTCGACTGCTCATCCCTTACCACTGCTACACAAGCGTCGCCGCCATTTTGCCTACACATGAAGCTGGATGGTGTATGACCGCTGATTCCTTCTGACCCCTGAATTTAAGGGGTACTCTGGCAAAAATGTTTTTCTTACAACTGGTTTCAGAAAGTTATACAGATTTGTAAATGACTTCTATTTAAAAATTCCCAGTCTTCCAGTACTTATCAGCTGCTGTATGTCCTGCTGGAAGTGGTGTATTCTGACACAGTGCTCTCTGCTGCCACCTCTCTCGATGTCAGGAACTGTCCAGAGCAGGAAAGGTTTTCTATGGGTATTTACTAATGCTCTGGACAGTTCCTGACATGGACAGAGGTGGCAACAGAGAGCACTGTGTCAGACTGGAGAGAATACACCACTTCCTGCAGAACATAAAGCAGCTGATAAGTACCAGAAAGGCTTCAAATTTTTAAATAGACGTCAATTACAAATCTACGTCAAACCAGTGGACGTGAAAGAAAAAACAAATTTCACCAAAGTTGAGAAAATCTGCGTCAAATCTGTATATGTGTGAACAGACCCTTTAGGTTAGAAATGCAAATTTAAAAAAAATATATATAAAAGTTCTGAAAAACGAAGGCTTTACATAGACAACGGAAATCTCTTATTTCGGTCGCATCTGTAAAGGAGTAAAAGTAAAAGGGCGCACAAACAAAGCGTGGCAGGATTTACTACCTCTGCGGTAATGGCGGCCGTCTCCTATTTCTTCCTTACTGTGAGGCGCTGTCATCGTAACTAGCCGGGTGAAAAATGGCAATGAGGATGATTACTTTGTGGATTGTGCTGACGCGTCTGAACAGGGAGCGTTTCGCCAGAATCCTCCTTGCTCTCTCTTATTACGGCCCGGCGTTAAGCAGTTTCATGAATCTCTATCGTCGTCTATTAAATCAGATCAGATCCGCACACACAGACATCAAGGTCAACATGCAAATTGGCCGGCGTGTTCTTGCCGAGTAATAATGTTTATGATCGCCGGCTATAATATCATGCCATTAGGAAGTGATGAAAATGCATGTTATTAGATCACAACGCACTCGCTTCATGTACGCTTACGCCAAACAGAATACATTGGCAGATACTGGCATGTAACCCAAGGCTGCAATGGCTGCCGGCAAAGGAGGATCCTAGGTGGCTCTCCGACTAATAAACTACAACTCCCAGCATGTGCTATAAAGGCATAAAAGGACCATAGAGATACATACCCAGGGGCGGTCTTGGCATTCCTGGGGCCCCAAGCGAAGTTATGTCTGGGGCCCCCCCCCTCGACACGCGTTTCAAAATAATAGACCGCTGTGTGTTGCCCCCAGTAGTATATACCCCTTGTGCGCTACCGCCAGTAATATATACTCCTTGTGTGCTGACCCCAATAGTATATACCCCTTGTGTCCTGCCCCCAGTAGTATATAGACCCCTGTGTGTTCCCCCAGTTATATATAGCCCCCCGTGTGCTCCCCCAGAAGTATATAGACCTCCTGTGTGCTGTCCCAGTTGTATATAGACCCCCTGTGTGCTTCCCCCAGTTGTATATACCCCCTCTGTGCTCCCCCACTATTATATAGGCCCCCTGTGTGCTCCCTCAGGGGTATTTAGCCCCCCTGTGTGCTCCCCCACTTGGATATAGACCTCCTGTGTGCTCCCCTACTTGGATATAGACCCCTGTGTGCTCCTCCAGTAGTATATAAACCCCCTGTGTGGTTCCCCCAGTAGTATATAGACCCCTGTGTGCCCCACCAGTATTATATAGACCCCTTTTGTGCTGCCCCAGTAGTATATAGACCCCCTGTATGTTCCCCCAGTAGTATATAGACCCCTGTGTTCCCCACCAGTAGTATATAGACCCGTGTGCTCCCCCAGTAGTATATAGCCCCCCTGTGTGCTCCCCCACTTGGATATAGACCTCCTGTGTGCTCTCCAAGTTGTATATAGAGCCCATTTTGCTGCCCCAAGTAGTATATAGACCCCTCTGTGAAGCCCCAGTAGTCTATAGCCCCCCTGTGTGCTTCCCCTGTTATATAGCCCCTCTGTGTGCTCCCCCCATTTATATAGACCCCCGATGTGCGCTCCCCCAGTTAAACAGACCCCTGTGTGCTCCCCCTCCCATATAGTATATAACACAATAAAACAAACACTTATACTCACCTGGGTCTGGGCGTCTCCTCTTCCCTTCACTCTTGTGGCCGCAGGAAGGGTTTTCCCTGCGATCACAAGAGGCCGCACCCCCCTTGTCCTGGCGCCGATGCTCCAGTGATGTCACTGGAGCACCAGCACCACAAGGACAAAGCTGCCACTTGTGACCGCAGGGAAAACCCTTCCTGCAGCCACAAGAGTGACTGACAGGAAGGGAGCCAACGTCTCCCGCCCTGTCAGTGCTGCTGCATGTAACTATGAGCGCTCATTACGAGTGCTCATAGTTACAGTTCAGATGGCAGCAGCGAGCGGGGCCCTGTCCAGCGGTCTTGAGCACAAGAGCGGGGCGTGGGGGCCCCCCTGGATGTTGGGGGCCCCAAGCGATCGCTTGGGGTGCTTGGTGCCAAAGACCGCCACTGTACATACCGCATGAGATATAAAAATATAAACAGTCTGATGGAGGCCATATACTTTTAATATTAGACAAGTCGGGTGTTAAAGGGGTACTCCTGCAAAATAAAAATAAAACATTATTTCAAATCAACTGGTGCCAGAAAGTGCCAAAGATATGTAATTTACTTCCATTTAAAAAAATCTCCTGTCTTCCAGTACGTATCAGCTGCTGCATGTCCTGCAGGAAGTGCTGTATTTTTCTTGGAGCACTGTGTGAGATTGGAAAGAATACATCACATCCTGCAGGACATGCATCAGTTGTCAAGTACTGGAAAACGAGATTTTTTTAAACAGAAGTAAATTACAAATCTCTGGCATTTTCTGACAAAAGTTGTTTTAAATTTTTTTTTTTCTGCTGGAGTACACATTTCAAAAGATTGAGGTGAGGATTGGTCCTCCAGGTGATAATATAAAGTAATCTACGACTGCCCCCCTGTGGAAGACCTCAGGACCACCAGCAACCATGACATGGGAGTGTCAGTGAAAGCGGCCGTGGCGCACTACAAAGCCCAGCAATCCTCTAGAAACCGATCTGACCCCCCCTTTTCAGCTCATAAGCAATCCTTTTGTTGGTTGAACCAAGGCACTATACAAAGGAGAGAGAACTTAATGTTTTACTGCCATAACTACAACCAGATCATCATCCTCTCCTGCGTCATTTCCTCTCTTGAATATCTGGCCCACTATACTGTCATTGGCCAGAGAAGACAAAGAAAGGAAGCATTGTACATGTGTACTGTCATAACATAGCAGAGAGGAGTAGGTGCTGTCCTGTCATTGGCCAGAAAAGTTAGAGAAAGGAAGCATTGTACGTGTGTACAGTTATAGCATAGCAGAGAGGAGTAGATGCTGTCCTGTCATTGGCCAGAAAAGTTAGAGAAAGGAAGTATTGTACGTGTGTACTGTTATAGCATAGCAGAGAGGAGTAGATGCTGTCCTGTCATTGGCCAGAAAAGTTAGAGAAAGGAAGTATTGTACGTGTGTACTGTTATAGCATAGCAGAGAGGAGTAGGTGCTGTTCTGTCATTGGCCAGAGAAGACAGAGAAAGGAAGACCTGTGTGTGTACTGCTGGAAAACATAGAGGACTGCCACTAGAGGAGTTTGACAACAATTGACCCCTCTCTCGCCATTAAAGGGAACCAATCAGCCCGTACACATGAATCAATCAGCGCGCTCGGGGGGATGATTGACAGGCAGAGAGGCCAGTGACGGACCTCTCTGCCTGTCAATCATCCCCCCGAGTGCGCTGACAGGCAGAGCACAGTGACTAGATACGAGTGGGGAGCCGCCCACCATGACTACTTCCCCGCTCGTATCTAGTCACGAGCCGGGGAATAAAAGTCATTTTCTCCGTTATAAAGTACCTGCTGCGGCCGCGGACGGTACGTGCCGGGGCCGCTCCAGGTGCTTTATACAATGCTCAAGGGAACCATATCAGCTCAAACGGGCTGATTGGTTCCCTTTGAGAACATATGTACACTTGGGTAAGTTGACCATTCATGTGTATGGGAAGATTGGGAGAGGCAGATACTGTATATTTATGAATAGACTACAGTCATATATACACATTACTGTCAGCTGTCTTATTACCATGTAAGTTCAATGTGTTCCCAATGCGTAGAGGGGAATATGCTGCACCTCTGCTGATGTTTTATCTCTGGTGATAACAAAGGGCCAGCCATGGAGGTGAATGGGGTCAGCTCCATACACAAGATGGTCAGCCAATCCACCGTAATCGTCAGGTTAAGCCAAACTTTTATACTGTATGTACGGGCGTCTTATATCTATCCTAAGGATACAAGGAAGGAAATACGAATAGGGCGGACTAGATGGACAAAGTTGTCTGTTTCTGCCGACAATCTTCTATGTTTAAAGTAAACTGGATCTGCCAATAATCTCATGTCTATTGTCACCTTTAAGGTTTAACAACAGGTAGAGAGCTGTACGTTGGAGACCACAAAGTGACAGCTTTCTGGCTCCAAATATTAATAATAATTAAAAAAAAAAAAAAAAAAAAAAAAAAAAAAACAGTATTTTGCTCACTTGCTTAAGAGATCCTGGACTGCGGCTCCTCTAATGCTTCATCCCATTAATATTGGAGCATTCTCATTTATGTATACAGAAAACTGAATATTTTATATTAGATGTAGATAAACCCAATGACATCTGTATCCTGTATCCTCACTGATCACTGATCTAACCCACTGGTTACCTGGGATGGAATTAGCTATATTAATGCCTATACTTATATAATACAAATCGTATCTCCTATCTATCCATCCATCCATCCATCCATCCATCTATTATTTATCAATTCAATCGAATTCAATTTTCATTTCAAAAAAGCTTTATTGGCAGGTCCAAAATAAACATTTAGCATTGTCAAAGCTATCTATCTCCTATCTATCTATCTATCTATCTATCTATCTATCTATCTATCTATCTATCTATCATCTATCTATCTATCTATCTATCTATCTATCTATCTATTGTCTATCTATCTCCTATCTATCTATCTATCTATCTATCTATCTATCTATCTATCTATCTATCTATCTCCTATCTATCTATCTCCTATCTATCTATCTATCTATCTATCTATCTATCTATCTATTGTCTATCTATCTCCTATCTATCTATCTATCTATCTATCTATCTATCTATCTATCTATCTATCTATCTCCTATCTATCTATCTATCTATCTATCTACCACCGTGTAACATTGTAACAATTTCTTTGAATTGTTTGTATTTGTCCCCAGTTCTGGTATGTAAGTGGTTAACCTATTCTGCCCCCCGCCCTTCATCCTTCCCTGTATCTTCGCCTCGGCCTTGTCTGTCAGGCTTCTCTCACATGACATAAGTGGAGCCGTGTGGGCCGGTCCCCTTTAATTCCCTGCGTTCTGGCTGTTATCGTGCAGAGACTAAATAATGTAGACCGAGGCCTAGGAATAATGGGACGGCTGACATCTGGCTAATTGCCATTCTGGGTGGAGGTTGCCTGGCAGCCGAGGGGAGGATGAGATGGTGCAGCGGGGTAGGGGGGGAGATTGAAAGAACTTCCAGTGAACCGTGATGGACAGAAGCCATCAGAGATAGCGAGAAGCAGAGGGGGAGATAGATGGAAGGATTGTGGCCCCTGCGTGGGTTTATCTAATAAAATGCAATGTCAATGTCACCTATAGAACCGACATGGAAGGGCTGGCAATAAAATCAGACTGGGAGTAAACCCAGCTCATTGTCAAGCACCATTCCAATACAATGTCTATGACAAATATTCTACAGATGTAGCAGAGCTGTATGACTTATTGACCGGTTATGGACTGGCAGATAAGGTTAGGGCCTGATACAAATAGCGGCTCTCATATTCCACACAACAGACACTTAACCTGTGGAAACATAACAAATTTGCGCCTTTAAATTCTGACAAACTTAGCTCTGCTACATTTGCATACACACCATGAGGGGAGATTTATCAAACATGGTGTAAAGTGAAACTGGCCCTGTTGCCCCTAGCAACCAATCAGATTCCACCTTACATTTTCCAGAGAGTCTGTGAGGAATAAAAGGTGGAATCTGATTGGTTGCTAGGGGCAACAGGGCCAGTTTCACTTTACACCATGTTTGATAAATCTCCCCCATCATATAGCCACAACATTAGCACTACCTGCCTAATACTGTATCAGCCCCCCCATGTGATCTGTTTCATCTAGGCCTGGTCTCCATAGATCTGGAAGATTCCCTGAGGAATCATCAGCAGATCCTAAAGATGTGAGGTGCGGCCCCCATACTGCACTGCCCATCTGAGGCCCCCTACCATGGCACACAAAGGGTCTACTACTCTGGAGGGTCTATGTGTGCTGCTTTACAAGCTGGAAAAACAAACACAGCTCTGCTGTGCAAAAGTGAAGTCTAGGAGGATTAAAAAGGTTTTCAGCCCATTCACTTCTGCAGTAACTCTTATAACCCTATTTCACGGAACGATTATCGTTCATAGACTCGCTCCAACGACCGCTCGTTAACGAGCACTTAACGATTTTTTTAGGCGAACGATAACACATAATACGTGTGGGAACGTGAACGATATCTGTAGTGTAACGATTTTTTTGCGGTCGTTACATCGTTACATGGTTTAAAATGTGGGGAAATGTAGGTAGACATTTCAAGAACGACTGAAAGATTTTTTATTCAACAAAAAGATTAGCGAATTATTGTTGAAAGACCAACGATTTTTTTTCGACATGTTGAAAAAAAATAGTGAACGACTCAACGACGATTTTGCTGTTGTCATTCGCTCGTTTACAGCTATTCCACAAAACGAATATTGTTAACGAGCGGTCGTTTGAACGATTTTATGAACGATAATCGTTCAAAAAAGTTCAGTGGAATAGGGCCTTTAGTCTTATGTCCTTATTACACCAAACAATTATCGGCCGTACTTGGCTGATTACCGGACGAAACTCGTTTGGTATAATAGCCCCTGTTAAAAGACCGCAGTCATCCAGCAGCCAGCATGCACAATGTTAACTGATCGTCGTGTTTTAACAGGGTGAAATATCACTGACTTCAATGGGCCCCCCGGATGATATAAGGATCGTTGTGGCAGCCCTTTCTGACAGGTCGGCGATCGCTTCCTCCTCTAGATCAAGGAAGTGTAATACAGCCCCTACCTGGAAGTAAGACCCCAAAGCAGACTTCTAAGTCAGACCCCAGATAAGGGGTATGGCCAAGTACGGACAATAATCGATTGGTGTAATAGGGCCCTATTTCACCAGACGATTATCGTTCACATAATCGTTAACGATTAACGATCTCAAACAACCGCTATTGCGAAAGACCTGAAAACGTTCACTCATTTCCATGGAGCGATAATAGTTACTTATGATCGTATTTGCGATCGGATTTTCTTCACTATTTCTTCGCTATTGTGTTCGTATCTGCTGCGAACGACCGAACAACGTCTTATTCAATGCGAACGTTTTGCAAAAGAGCAGCGATAAAAATAGGTCCAGGTCTTATAAAGCGATTTCTCGTTAATCGTTAACTGCATTTCAACCAAACGATTATTGTTTAGATTCGAACGATTTAACGATAATATGAACGATAATCGTCCGGTAGAATAGGGCCCTAAGTCAGACACCAGACCTTTGAGTCAGATCATAAACCAGACCTCTAGATCAGACCTCAGACCAGACCTCTGAGTCAGATACAAAAACAGACTCCTAACTCAGACCTCAAACCTCTAATTCAAACCCCAGACCTCTTAAAGGTCAGATCAGACGCTTAAAGTGTACCTGATTATAAAAAAAAACTTTTGACATGTCAAAAGTTTTGATTGATCCAGGTCTGAGTGTTCACACCCGTGCCTATCTGGAGGTAGAGCCAGGAGAAGACTGCAGCTGCAGCACGTCCACTCTCCGCTCTGAATTTTTGGAGCACGACACCACAGCTTCCACGTTCACTTACTTGCCAAAGACTTGATTTCACTATAGGGGGCAAACTGAGGCACAAAAGGAGCAACTTTTCGTCAATCCTCGCCACAAAGCAGATGTTTGTTTTTTGGAGGATTCCCCATAACCTCAGAGTCGCTATAGGCATGCACCGCACACATGTCCATCCACTTTGCCCGCATCCTCCACCAAATCCCATCCAGCCGACACAACATCTTTCTCGTTTTCCTGATCAGATGACTTTTTCAGGTGCTAAGTGCAGCGCAACAGACGCCGGTGTAACAGAGACCCATAAACCAGCTCATTGTGCTCTCAGAACCTCACAAATATATGTAAAATAAAAAGCCTTTAAAGGAAATAAATTGGCGCATAGAGCTAATCGTCGTTTGCCTGAATAAGCTTCACGCATGCACTTTATTACCTTGGGAACTTGCTAAAAGCCGACGCATCATCTCTGATAAAAAATGGATTCTGCCGGGTTACAATATTTATGGCTCCGATTATTTTAATCATTTTTCACTCTATTTCCAGTCTCAGAGTTTTGCATCTCTTCTTTGCGTACGGGTTGTGCGAGGTGTATGATCTCCGGAAAGAAAGTTTAAATATTTATCTGTGAAGTGCACGGGGGTGGGGTGGGGGTGGGGGGGGCGACGTTATAACACGGAGAAATAGAATAATATTCGCTTTTAGATGTAGCGAGTGAGGATTTCATTAATCACGGGTTACACTGAAAGGCTCTCCAATGTGTTCTGTTCAGAGCTGGTGATCACAGGACAAATCTTCAGGTTTTATCTGGAGCATCATCTCTGTGATTAATGTCCGCGCCGCTCGCTTCTGATTAATGGGGAAAATCCAAAACAAAAAAACAACAAAAAAAAACCATAATGTGTTTGTGCAGACAAATATTCATTGAAATGTTACTTAGAACCTAAGCCGCCATAGGAGCGTGGCAAGGGTTGGGCGCAGTAGGGTTTGATGTCAATAAAGCTTAATTATTGTAGAGGGAAAAAATTATAGAACTTTCTGATAGACGCGTTTCAAATTGTTGTAATTTTTATGATCTCTGCCTGCAGTCAGTAAATGGCAGTGTGCTTGTTTATAGGCAGATAACATCTAAGTCAGACTGCTAAGCTAGGCCCTATACTAGACCTCTAAGGGTGCCTTTACAGTAAAAGAAGGCATTGCCTTTATACAGCGTGAGATATGGCCGAGATACACAAATGATCATTATATTGTTTGTGCAGCCATGGAAATTGGCATATATCTATACTTTCATAGCAGTACATACTTACCTAGTGCATTGCTGTGAGATCCAGCATCCTCTGCTCCAGCTCTCGCATCCAGCCACTGTGTTTTCAGGCCCTGCCTCCTCCGGCTATTGATCATTCTGGAGGCAGCAGCGGTCTGAAGACACAGAGGCTGGACAAGAGAGGTGCAGAAGAGAATGCCGGATCACAGCGGCAGCGCACTACGGTAAGTATGCACTGCTCTGTGATCTGGAAACTGACAGCATGGATATTAATATTTATATATGCTGTCAGCTTGCCCCTGGTTGCATATAAAGTTTTAGGCTCGATAACGATAAATTTAGAAGCCTGCTTTAAATACACAATCTACTGAGGATCAGGTGTTTTCCCCGTCCTTAACTGGTCGCTGTTAATTTTACACAGGCAAATTATCAACTGCAGGAATGTTTCTTGCCCATTTGAATGTCCCTTAAGTCAAACTTGAGAACAGACTTATATGTCAGAATTCAGACTTCCAATTAGACCTCAGACCTATAAGTCAGACTCCACCTTTAAATACCACCAGACTGGACCTTTAAATAAAACCCCAGATCCTTAGACACCAGACCAGACCTATAAGTCATATCATAAACCACACCTTTAAATCAAACCCCACACCAGTTTCTAAGTTAGGTCCCAGATCAGGCCTCTAAGTCAGGTCCCAGATCAGGCCTCTAAGTCAGACCTCAGATCAGGCCTCTAAGTCAGACCCCAGATCAGGCCTTTAAGTCAGACCTCAGATCAGGCCTCTAAGTCAGACCCCAGATCAGGCCTCTAAGTCAGACCTCAGATCAGGCCTCTAAGTCAGACCCCAGATCAGGCCTCTAAGTCAGACCCCAGATCAGGCCTCTAAGTCAGACCCCAGATCAGGCCTCTAAGTCAGACCCCAGATCAGGCCTCTAAGTCAAACCCCAGATCAGGCCTCTAGGTCAGACTCCAGATCAGACCTCTAAGTCATACCCTAGATCAGGCCTCTAAATCAGACCCCAGATCAGGCCTCTAAGTCAGACCCCAGATCAGGCCTTTAAGTCAGACCTCAGATCAGGCCTCTAAGTCAGACCCCAGATCAGGCTTCTAAGTCAGACCTCAGATCAGGCCTCTAAGTCAGACCCCAGATCAGGTCTCTAAGTCAAACCCCAGATCAGGCCTCTAGGTCAGACTCCAGATCAGACCTCTAAGTCATACCCTAGATCAGGCCTCTAAATCAGACCCCAGAACTCAGACAATAAGGTCCCCAAGCTGCATTAGGATCTTGCAAGGTACACAATGTCTTGGAGCTCATCAGCATTAGGGTCTTGAGTCTTCTCCACATTCTCAGTGCTGAACAGCATTAGGACCCTAATCTATGCCATTGTTATAGGCCTTAGTGTTTGATGTGGCAGAAAGCCCTGTAAGCCCCAGAGCTATAGGTTCTGTGCCCCTCTCGCAACCTCGATCACTGCAACCTTTGGTTATATCACCGATCTGCCCCAAAAGGCTGGTAATTGTATGCCAGACCCTGCAGGACTTAAAGGAGTTGTTCACCCAAAAAATGTATTTTGTCTTTAATTCTATAAAAAAAAATCTCATGTGTTTGAGTACTTATCAACTGCTGTATGTCCTGCAGGAATTGGTATTCTTTCCAGTCTGGAAAGCAGGAGAGGTTTTCTATGGAGATTAGCTACTGCTCTGGTTTTCTGCAGGAATTTGCTACTGCTCTGGACAGAGGTGGCAGCAGAGAGCACTGTGTCAGACTGGAGAGAATACACCACTTCCTACAAGACATACAGCAGCTAATACATACTGGAAGATTTGAGATTTTTTAATAGAAGTAAATTGCAAATCTCTGGGACTTTTTTTGACAAGCCCTTTAAGGTGGCATGAGAACCTTTGGGCACCCTGGACTAATGAGCCCAGGTCCGGTAACACCTATAACCAATATAAACCCTATAATTATACCACTGCCTGCTAAAAACTTAGATGATACATCCCTTTAAGGAAGGGAGCAACTAACTTTATATAGAATTAGTTATTCTTACTCTCTTGTCCTTCCTTCTCAGCCCAGCAGTTGTCAGCCTTGAATCTTTGTATCCTTTCAGTGTTGCCGCCATGTTCGCCGCTGACCTCCAGTAAGATCGCGCTCGCTCTATGTCGCTCCTCTGCCACCATCTTTTAATCAACGCTACGCAGAAATGCAGGAATGCAAAATCTGCCGAGTTATTAATTCAGGAAGGTAATGATGGAGCCTGAGGCGGCACAAATTATAAATGAAGTCCTTGCTGAGAATTACCGTTTCCTTCAAAGTGATTCAAAGTTTATAGCCTCAATTATGTACTTACAGTAGATGGGCGCCCTCTCTCATCCTCCATCTTTGATGCTATGAAAGGCAAGAAGGAATTACCCCCCCCCCCCCCCCCAAATGTGCTGGTTCCTTATGTAGAGACAGAAGAGCGGCCTCCTATCTATACCCCATAGGGGGTATTAAATCTTATCCACCTTTAAAGTGGTACTCCAAGAATCAATTTGTTTTGGGAGACTTAGTTCTGTGCTTCCTGGTTGAGCAGTTTCTCAGTACTAAAATTCCCAGAATGCTTTACTTTCCCTCAGGTTTTCATCACAGTCCTCCCACCCTTCCCTTTCCCTCCCACAGCACTCCTCCCAGATTTCTGCCCAAAGCTGTTGAAGAACATTACATTTCATCAGTGAGCTGCAGCATCTGCTGCATCACTTCCTTTCTGCTCCTCCTGTTGCGTTGTTAATCACAAGGTAGCATGGTGTATATACATCTCACTATATGTCCTAATACAGATATATCTTTATCTGTGTATATGACAGGGAGATGGTGAGGTAGACTGGAGGGGCTGAGCGGAAGGGATGACATCATTTAGGGGGCGTGGTTAGAGCTCAGAGACAGAATCTAGAAAAGTCTCCTGTGATATCATAGGATGATGCATTGTCAATGGAGAGAGGGCGGAGACAATACATATTGTGAAGTTCTTCTATTTTTTCTTTCCTGTCTTGGGGTGAATTACATAACAGCCGATAAAGCCAGTAAGTTTTATATGATAGGTTCATAGTTTTATTTAAGTGAATACAATACTAATCAATAAGAAATAAAAACATGTTTTTTTAAAAAAAAGGAAACAAAAAAAGGTAGTTATATGAGACAAAAATATATATATATATATATATATATATATATATATATATATATATATATTTATAGGGCCAGTAACAGTGCCACACTCGGTAATAGATCATAGCCCTTTCAAGCCAATGGGGCTGCAATACCTTACACAGCCTGTAAACAAAAGAGGCGCTGTTTCTTATAAAAAAAAAAGCAGTAATGTTTTTCCAGTTCTAGGAAGTTGATGATTTTTATGATTTTATAGAAAAGCATGTGATATGTAAAGTATAGGATGTCATCCCGCACGTCGTTGGATACAATAGGGCTCATTGTTGGTTGAGTATGTATACGCCAACTTTCCTTCCCTCACATTTATAGCGCTTCATTAATAAAGTGTACATTTAATTAGGGAGAAGCTTTTAAGCCACTGAACTTGTTCTTATTGACACGTATTAACACAGAGAATTCCCCGTATTTACCCAACTCCACCGCAGACAAGTGGTCTTTTGTTTCTCCTGGGAATCCATCTTACTCCCCATCTCCCACCCCGCGGTGCTCCAGCGACATATGGCTCCTGAGCTCCGGCGTTTCTTTACTAGGCTATGAAATCATGTCGCGTGAACAAAAAGAACATTAATGACAAAGTAACAAAAGGCTTATTTCAATACACTTGGAAAGACTCAGCCTTTTGTCTTTAATAGTGGTCGGACAAAGCCCGGACAACAAAGGCTCGGTGGGTAGTCACGGTGCCTGCCTCTCCGGCATGGTAAATACAGGCCTGAGTGTACATTAAGAACAAGTTATTTATACATCATTGTAGTGGAAAGATTAATGCAACACCTCACAGGATCTATCCGCCATCATCTTTTGTAGTTCAGGGTGTCGTGAAAAGCTTAAAGTGGAACTCCCCCTAAGTTATATATATATTGGCTGGTGTCAGAAAGTTGTATAGATTTGTAATTTTAAAAAAAATGTTTAAGTACTTGTCAGCTGCTGTATGTCCAGCACAAAGTGGTGTATTCTTTCCAGTCTAAGGCCTAATTTACACATCCGTTGCTCTGTCCGTAATTGCGGGCACGCAATTGCAGACAGAACATGAAACCAATTTTATCCTATGGCCCCGTCACACGTCCGTATGTGTATCCGGCCGCGATCCGTTCTGCAAAAAAAAATAAAAAAAATGTTGTCATGCGGATCGTTTTCTTGCGGCACGGATCGCTGGGGTAATGATGTGTGAACGTAGTGCTCCGTGAAGCACGGAGCACTACGGATGCACATACGGCGGATAGGCGGATGCACATACGGCACATAGTGCGGTCCACAGCCATGGACTGCACTACGGGTGTGTGAATGTGGCCTAACACAGTGCTCTCTGCTGCCACCTCTGTCCATGTCAGAAACTGTCAAGAGCATTTTTTATTTCTTATTGAGTGGTATAAGGTATTGATTCTATACGGTAGTATAAGGTATTGATTCTATGCAATAGATATAATAAATAACAACACATTTTTTCGAAAACAAAACAAAAATAAAAAAAATAAGGGGAGTTATGTGAGCCAAAAAAATAAAAAATAAATAAAAAAAAAAATATATATATATATATATATATATATGTGTGTGTGTGTGTGTGTGTGTGTTTGTTTGTAGTGCCAGTAACTGCACCACACTTAGTAATGGATCATAGCCCTTTCAAATTGGAGCTGCAATACCTTACACAGCCTGTAAACAAAAGTGGCGCTGTTTCTTATAAAAAGCTGTGATGTTTTTCCAGTTCTAGAAAGTTGATGATTTTTATGATTCTATACAAAAGTGTGTGATATGTAAAGTATAGGATATCATTCCACAGACTGACACACTGGCTGCTGCCACCTCTGTCCCTGTCAGGAACTGTCCAGAGCAGGAGAGGTTTTCTATGGGGATTTGCTACTGCTCTGGACAGTTCCTGAGATGGACAGAGGTGGCAGCAGAGAGCACTGTGTCAGACTGGAAAGAATACACCATTTTCTGTAGGACATACAGCAGCTGATAAGTACTGGAGGACTTGAAATTTTTAAATAGAAGTAATTTACAAATCTATATAACTTTCTGACAACAGGCGATTTAAAACCATTTTTAGTCTCTGGAGTACCCCTTTAAATAAATCATCATCAGTGAATGCTGGAGGGTCAAATAGAACATTGTATCATGGATAAAGCCATGCAGAGCATTATATATGGCTTCTCCTCAGGTGCCGTACAAAATAATAATGATAATAATAATAATAATTATTATTATTATTATTATTATTAATGTTATATATATATATATATATATATATTTATTTTTTTTTTTTAGATATTAGCCACAGCTGTAAAGAAAATATAACAATTCCAGCCCCCCCATTGCTTCCACCGCTCTCCAAGCCCTTCCCCATCCTACTCCATGACTGCGGCTCCATCTTCTCCTCCAGCCTTCTGTGCCGTAAACCTTTCAGCGCTTTAGACTGACCAGTAAATTACAGGTTATTTGCCGGTAGTCCATAATTCATGGGCTGCGGCTGATTGACAGGCTATTTTCCTGCTTCGCTGGTGAAGTGCCTCCAATGTTATCAGATTTCATACACAGCTGGTAAAGGACATAGGGCTGCCGAATGCAAATGTGTTGGGGCTGCTTGGGAGAAATCTTGCGGGTTAATCTGAAGATTACTAGTCTGAATTAGAGATGATGGAATATCACTCAGAGAATTGCAGAAGTAAAAAAACATGAAGAAGGTGTCCTGGTGAAATTTAAAGGGTTTCAGACCCGTCATGTAGAAGCCTCCGGCCTATAGCTACATGGACTTGTACAATGGAGTAGCTGCCATGTGACCCTCTTAGGACCCTCTGATTGGCCTGAGAGGGCTCGGGTTATTTGTAACACTGAGATTTTTAGTCTTTTAGCTTTGGGCAGTCCCTACTTTTTAGAAAGGTTCTTTGACGTTCTATACATCAATCACAATATGACCTCCAGCGATAAGTTGTGGGGGTACCTGGGAATAAGCATTGTTTCCCTGCAGTGTCTCCAGAGGGCAAATAAAGCATTACAACCTGCTCATTTAGATTAATGGGACAGCTCTGGTCCTCCAAAGCAAAAGACTTTAATGGTGCGTTCACACCTACAGGATCTGCAGCTGATTTTCTGCAGTAGATTTCATTTAAATAACTGAACACAGCATCAAATCTGCTGCAGATCCTGTAGGTGTGAACGCACCCTAAAGGGGGAGATTTATCAAACATGGTGTAAAGTGAAACTGGCTCAGTTGCCCCTAGTAACCAATCAGATTCCACCTTTCATTTTCCAAAGAGTCTGTAAGTAATAGAAGGTGGAATCTGATTGGTTGCTAGGGGCAACTGAGCCAGTTTCACTTTACACCATGTTTGATAAATCTCCCCCTCTGTCTATAACAGGAGTGATATAAAGGGGGGATCCTCCCACTGATCACTCTCTAACAGGGTGTATGACAGACAGTCCTTGTAAACCTTGTTGACATTTTCCTCAATTTTCTCTTATTTACATACTTGATAATTCTCGGTCCCAACTTGACGGTTTTGACCTTATTTACCAGGAGAGATATCTCTCCATATGAAATAAAGGGTTCGAATGATTAAAATGTCTTTCAAGAATCCACCTGTCAATACTATTGATGAGGGATAATCTTCTTATGATGCAATGGCTTTGGGGTCACTGATGTATAGGCGTACATGTAGCATCGCTGGGGGAGGGGATGGAGTCCATGATATGATATACAGAATATATTAGAAAGCAGAAGGGAATAGATAGATAGATAGATAGATAGATAGATAGATAGATAGATAATAGATAGAGGATAGATAGACACATTGTATTATCTATCTATTATCTATCTATCTATCTATCTATCTATCTATCTATCTATATATATATATATATATATATCCATCTTCTCACCCTACTTCCACACCCCATCCCCCGGTCCCTCTCTCCCATACAGCAGGTGTTCCTCGCAGTCCTTGCATATTCATCCTTCCACCTTCTCTACCTCTGGATACTCCCATGTATACATTAAATACATTACGGATACACAATGACTATGGCGCCATGGCTTTTGCATTTACACATCAATTACGGGCCGTCTTTGGAGGTTAATACAGGGCACATTCACTAATTTCCTCAATAATATATTAATTGCTGTCGCTGACATTTGGAAGCTAACAACCCGGGATGATGTATTATGAAGGGCCGCTGTCTGCCGTAGATGAAAGGCACCTTCTGTAGAGAAAAAAGGGGGCGCCGTTCCGACCGGGGCCCCATCGTGTTCATGTGCAAATCCTGATCCATTTGATGGTGAGGGTGGTGCATTGTGAACGGGGACTATCTGCAATTACCGGCCTCGGCTCTGCTATTATTGCTATTTGTGTCATTGCCTTTAATTACAGTGTTGTTGGTGAACATAAGGAAAGCAGGTGTAGGGGGTCTAGCGGCTGAATAGAGTCTCCTCTATGGAGGTCGATGACCTTTGAGTGGTTTCTTATCATTAATTTCCCTCCATTGTGTCCCTTTAGGTCTAATAGTTGTTTTCGATGTAAATACTAATCTCTATTCACCGGGATCTATAAAAACAAGCGCCCATCATGCAAATAAAAGCCGCCGCCATCTCATCCCCCAAGGAAAGCGAAACAAATATCTGCAATGAGCAAATTATTGTGGTGTCTATGAATGGAGACCTTCTACCTTGTCTAGGCCAGATGCACAGGATGGGCCCTAGGACTGTGTATACACGAGGACGTGGAGGCTGAAGCAGGAAACGCGTAGTGATCCTTAGGCGTAGACAAGGGAATTAATGGGGAAAGTGAACGGACATACATCGACAGTATGTCTGGAATTAGAATGGTGTACGGACTGATGATAAGATTTACGCACCATTAAGCCGTTGTGCAGTAATGGGCTTTAATATATAGTCTATTACCAAGTCCATAATGGCGTTTCTGGTGGAACTATGCTAATGTATGGGCTTTGTATTGTATCAACCTTGGGCTTCAGTAATGGTATAAACCCTGTGCATAGGCATGAAGCTGAGTGATACTATTCTGTCTGCCTGCTGCCACCACTAGGGGGAGCATGGGAGCATACTGCATACAGCATGTTAAACTCATAAAGCAGAATGCAGGCAATTAATGGCTATTTCAATATTTAAGTACAGGAAATGATAATACCTAATCTTTCAAATAGAAGACTTTCCCCTGTCATACACAGACTTGTCTTAGGTCATTCCTAAAAGACACCAAAATATCCTATCCATCAATTAGTAGAATTTCTGTCAGTGCTGTTCTGTTGGTCTTATCTGCTATATAAAACTCTTTCTATTGTATGCAGATCTGCTTTATGTCATTCCTACTAGGATGTCATATCTGCTATATAAGAGACTTCCCCTCTGTAATACACAGTCATATCTTAGGTTAATTCTTCTAGACACTGGGAAGCCATATTTGCTTTATAAGAGACTTCCCCTATGTGGTACATAGGTTTGTCTTAGGACATTCCTTATAGACATTGGGATGTCATATTTGCTATATAGGAGACTTGCTCTCTTTAGTACACGGGCTCGCCTTAGGTAATTTCTTATAAACATTGGAATGTCATATCTCCTATATAAGAGGTTTGCTCTCTATAGTACACGGGCTTGTCTTAGGTCATTCCTTCTAGATACCAGGGTGTCATATCTGCTATATAGGAGACTTCCCCTCTATAGTACACAGGCTCGCCTTAGGTCATTTCTTATAGACTTTGGGATGTCATATCTGCTATATAGGAGACTTGCTCTCTATAGTACACAGGCTTGTCTTAGGTCATTCCTTCTAGACACCAGGATGTCATATTTGCTATATAGGAGACTTCTCTTCTTTAATACACAAGCTTGTCTTAGGTCATTCCTTCTACACACATGGATGTCATATCTGCTATATACAGTAGGAGACTTTCACTCTATAGTACATAGGTTTGTCTTGGGTCATTTCTTTTAGACACTGGCGTGTCATATCTACTATGTAGGACTGTATTGTACACAGGCCTCTTTTAGGTCATTATTTCTTCCACACTGGGGTGTCATATCTGCTATATAGGAAACTTCCCCTCTAAAGTATACAGACTTGTCTTGGGTCATTCTTTCTAAGCAAAGGGATGTCACATTTGCTATATAGGTCACTTCCTCTCTATGGTACACAGGTCTGTCTAAAAGATCATTCCTACTAGACACTGGAATTCCTATCTGCTATATAGGAGACTTCCTTTCTATAGTACACAGACTTGTCTTAGGTCATTCCTGGCTATTCTACTGTATCTGTCCTCTGGGTACTTAGGTCATTACCAGTATACACTAGGACATCCTGTGTGCAGTATAATAGACTTCCTCTCTATGATACACAGACTGGTTTACACAATTCCTACAGATTCCATTGAATAATATAACCTGCAGTTTAGAACAAAAACACAGAAAAAACATGCAAGGTTCTGTGTCCTGACAAAGAGCCCCATGGGGACCCCTCATGTAGGAAGCAGATATTGGCTTTAATATTTATCAGGCCAAAGGACTATTGGGGCTGCGAGTAATTCACACCATCCCAGGAACAGATGAATCATTTCCGTTCACTTATGCAGCCATGTTTTTGGTTTGAATTAGAATGATAATTAGAATTAGAATGATAAATTTGATAGCTGAGGATTGGTTGGCATTAAAACCCTTGTCATGGCCGACAAGATATCTGATGCCATATACATATATATATATATATATATATATATATATATATATATATATATATATATATATTAGTATGTAGTATAATATAATGCAGTACATTGATGATGAGGTGGTAAAAGCACAATATTGTGTTGCATTATCCGGCATTGTACATTTATCTCACTTTGATGTCTTCCCGAGCCGCAGCCATAATCCATATCAGGATCCGCGGCTGGTGTGTGATTTGCTTTGCTCCTCATATGGCAGAGCTCTGCCCTCCCTGACACATATGTATTGATATCATTTGTGCGGTACCACCAGTAATTGATTCTACAGGGAATCCATCATGGTATCAAAGGCAATAATGCCTGAAATGTCTGCAGCCGAATCCGGGCTGACAACACCGGCAACATCAAACAGTCCTGCTGCAAAATACGGGAGAGTAACTGATCAAGGATCCTAATCCATTCATACTATGGGCTCCTCAGGATGGTAGGATATTATGCCTCCAGAGCAGAAAGCAGCAAGGTTGTGTATTATGTGCTGAGTGCAGCTATTATACATCTATCCCCCACCAACAATTATATCTGCAGCCAGCACATAATAGAGAGCGGGCTAGAAAGTGGCTACAAAAACCATACTGCACCCTTTATAGTTATATAGAATTATATACAGATTATATAGATAGAAATATATACAGAAGACAAGACACTATCATCTATCTACCTGTCTTCTATCTATCTATCTATCTATCTATCTATCTATCTATCTATCTATCTACCATCTATCTATCTATCTATCTATCTATCTATCTATCTATCTCCTATCTATCTATCTATCTATCTATCTATCTATCTATCTATCTATCTCCTATCTATCTATCTATCTATCTATCTCCTATCTATCTATCTATCTATCTATCTATCTATCTATCTATCTATCTATCTATCTATCTCCTATCTATCTATCTATCTCCTATCTATCTATCTATCTATCTATCTATCTATCTATCTATCTATCTGTTTATTCATCCATCCAGTGTAAAAATCTGCAGCACTCACAGGTTCTCAAGGTGAATTCACCCACGAGTGCTGCAGATTTTTGAACACTGTATCCTGTTCACACCTAGGCACTAGGTGTGACCACCATCACCCATCATCAGCCGAGTGCCACAGACTTTTGTTGTTCTATCTATCTATCTATCTATCTATCTATCTATCTCCTATCTATCTATCTATCTCCTATCCAGTGGCGTAGCCACCGTGGTTGCGGGGGTCGCCGCCGCGACCGGGCCCGCCACCGCGACCGGGCCCGCCACAAGGGGGGCCCGCGGGGCCCCCCGATCACAAGAGTCTGGCTCCGTCTTTCCCACGGCTGCTGCGCGGCTGCCGGGGGTGTTGCGTCTTACCCCCGGCAGCGCGCGCATCCCAGAACTCCCTGCGCGCCTTGGGCCCTGACTTCCGGTTTCCGGCGCGCAGGGAGTTCTGGGATGCGCGCGCTGCCGGGGATAAGACGCGACACCCCCGGCAGCCGCGCAGCAGCCGGGGACAGATCGAAGGAGTGAGGATCAACGTGGGAGCGCGTTGTCAGGTGAGTTAAGTTTTGTTTTTTTAGCAGCCTGTACGGGTGGGGGGAAAGGAGGGGGGCATCTATGAGGGTGGGGGGAAAGGAGGGGGGCATCTATGAGGGTGGGGGGAAAGAGGGGGGCATCTATGAGGGTGGGGGGGAAAGGAGGGGGGCATCTATGAGGGAGGGGGGGAAGGGGACCATCTATAAGGGAGGGGGGAAAGGGGACCATCTATAAGGGAGGGGGGGAAAGGGGACCATCTATAAGGGAGGGGGGGAAAGGGAACCATCTATAAGGGAGGGGGGGGGGGAAGGGGACCATCTATAAGGGAGGGGGGGGGGAAGGGGACCATCTATAAGGGAGGGGGGGGGAAGGGGACCATCTATAAGGGAGGGGGGGGGAAGGGGACCATCTATAAGGGAGGGGGGGGGGAAGGGGACCATCTATAAGGGAGGGGGGGGAGGGGACCATCTATAAGGGAGGGGAGGGGGAAGGGGACCATCTATAAGGGAGGGGGGGGAAGGGGACCATCTATAAGGGAGGGTGGGGGGAGAGGGGACCATCTATAAGGGAGGGTGGGGGGAGAGGGGGCCATCTATAAGGGAAGGTGGGGGGAGAGGGGGCCATCTATAAGGGAGGGTGGGGGGAGAGGGGGCCATCTATAAGGGAGGGTGGGGGGAGAGGGGACCATCTATAAGGGAGGGGAGGGGGAAGGGGACCATCTATAAGGGAGGGGGGGGAAGGGGACCATCTATAAGGGAGGGTGGGGGGAGAGGGGGCCATCTATAAGGGAGGGTGGGGGGAGAGGGGGCCATCTATAAGGGAGGGTGGGGGG